>NW_008751759.1:290157-345149 GCF_000715545.1 Opisthorchis viverrini
GAACGACAGCCACTGACCGACAAGAACAAAACCGACCCGGGAAACTTGGGCAAAAGCCTCGATCCTGTGTATCAATCCGTGAATCCGTGAAATCCGTGATCCTGTGTACCAGTCCGTGAACGCGTCTCCTGTTCTTGAACTAAACAAAGGCGATAACGACTGCAGCGCTACTTATGGTCCGCTTGGGATGGCCTCGCAATTTAGTTTTTCCGAGGCTTCAATTTATGCCCCTGACTGTGGACGTAATCTTTATGAGGTGTCCAAGAAAGAAAATATAAAAATTTCCGACGACGCATGCTGGGGCCTTTTAGAAGCATGTCTTTTGAAACTTCCGGTTAAAAAGGTTTATGATCTTCTCGACCAGCGTAGGTTAATCAGCTGATCTGATTTATGAGCATTAGTGTATGGAAGCCGGGATCTCTGCTTCCCAGAGGGGTGCGAATTTGTTGTCGAATCGATCCGCGGTCGTTCAGTTAATAAAGTAACCCGAGTGGTAAATCCTGACTTTTCTGAAGGGCATTGTGTACTATTTTGTAAAATGGGAGGGTTGGCCTCCAATATTTAATACTTGGGAACCGGAATCTAATCTAAACGGGTGTAAAGAAGCTATTCGAAACTTCATGGACGCATGTGGTGCTGAAGTTGGAATGCTTCCGGTAAGTTTCCATTGGTAGCGAACTATGTCCACCTAGTCCGAGACACAAACGAGCAAACGAGCACAAATTACGGAAGTTATGGACCGTCTGATGGAAGCAGTACCTTGCTCAACTCTGTCCGCGCTGGACTTACTGATGAAGTTCACCGATTTACTGCAGCAATCCACCGACTCGCCTCGGCCATACAAACCACCTGGCCTATTCAGGTTGGAGACGCAAATTTCTTACGATCCGACTGGGACAACCCTTTGTGCCGTCCCGTTAAAACGGAGTGCGAGTGAATCTGATTTCACATCTGTATCCTGCAAGCGGATTCGTCTATCACAAAAGGATAAGCAAACGCTGACTTCAGCGCTCCAAGTCTTTCAACAGAAGTTGAACTCAGTCTATCCTGACGAAGCTCCAATAACCGTGGAGAATAATGTTGATACTGAGTGTAAGTTTCTGCAACTCTTATATCGCTACGTTGTTTGTTTTGAGTTTGCCTACCTATGTCTTTCTACGTATGGTGAAAAATTTCCGGTTTGAGGCTTATTCATCGGTTCGTGAGCTGCAAGGTCACTTGTGGCTTTTCCTTGTTTGAAGTCCTGAGGTCCGAACCTGCTTTATTCATGTTGCCATCGCATTCAAGCCATGGATATTTGCATGGTATACCTTTTGTTGAAGAAACAGGAAGACATTCATTTACGGGTGACAATGAAAGATACCTTGTACCTGCCTTATACCTGCATACGATAATAACAGATCTTCTAGAATCTCAGGAAATTTTCGCAATTACTCAATTTTATCAGATCCATCCGTTTGACGAACGTGATACCAAGCTGTAATCTTCGATCACTGGGTTGGTAGCTTCTGCTCACAGTTGAATTAGCCTTTTCCCTTAACTATAGAGTTCCTTATTTTCCCTTGAGACTCGATCGCAAGTTTCAGGCGCGGCAAAGTGCTTGCTTCACGGTTTGGCTCTACCCTTCCTCAAAGATGGCCTTGAATAGCCTTGAAATTCTTGCTGCACATTGTTGTATCCCCCTGTTTAGATACCCCTTAAACACAGCAGTTTTGTTCATGGAAGTAGATCCGGCTAACACCACCTGCTGGTCCTCTGTGCGTGAGTTTCGGCTTTGTATGGCAATTTGGTCCTCAGGAATTTAGGTTCCACAGAATTTTCTCGCGAAAAAACGTATTGGTGGAGGTCAGAACATTGACATAATCTCACTGTGACGGTGCCAATAAACCGCATATATTTGACTCAGACGGTGAAAAAATCTGAAGACACCGACCATCACCACGTGCCGTCACGTCCATTCGCTCTCTTCAACAATCAAGCAAGCTACCACAAATGATTTGCCTCTTCGTACTCCCTCTCCTTATCAAGTAATACCATCCTTCCTATGGTCCAATGGCTTCTGGGAAATCAGCTTTATTCGTCGGCCTTCAGTTGAAATCTTTGTCCAAAAACCCATCATTCACAATGCTCAGGGTTAACGGACAATGATTCCGATGAAATGCTAAGGAAGTGAACCGAATAAAAGCGCTCCATTCAGTCGCCGGTGCAAATCTTAGTTATCAAACTTTGGACTGCTGAGTCCTGGAGAATTATCACGAACAGCAGTGTTGCTCGGAAACAAAAATCCAGCGGGTAAAAACGGTATTCTGGCTGATGATTTAAAGTTCAGTGTATCGGCCTTTGTTCGACCGTCACAAACGGCTTTGCTTTATTCGGGTTGCCCAATTAATTCAAGGAGACTGGCGGACATCCTGGTAGCTTCCGGTACGAAGGAGAAACTCCGTTGTGAAGAGACGGGCTTACCATTCTGTGACGGTTTGTACCTCCGCGACCCATTCAGCTTTACTGGAAGGGGGTGGGAGCGTACGCGCGGCACTCACATAGTCTCTCATACAAGTTTGGTCAATCGTTAGAGGTCTGGCCAACACAGTCTCCTAGTCCCCACGCTGAGAGTAGGAACATGCATTTCGTCTTGTTCCATGATATTGATAATGCACCTGCATTCCTTGCCAAACACGACCGCCTTGTGGTCGCGCTTTTGAGTCAGAGGCTTTGTTTGAGAACCCTAATCGTCTTCCTGTTTGGGTCTGGGCGCCATGGCAGTATCCCATCCCATGTGCAACCATGACACAACTAACAATATTCGCTTACCACATTGGCCGACGTTTGGTGCCATCAGCCGAGTTGCTTCACTTGTCGCATACAGCAGGGCGGGTAAGCGAAAACAGACAACTGCTGACGTCTGTGAGCGAAATCATCAATGACCAAAGTGGTGCGACCATCTTGAATAAAGAAGAACGCCACAACCGCAGAGCGGAGCAGTTCGAACAGCGATCCTCGTGACGGACCGCTCATACAGCTGAAGCAGAACCCTGGATGGTGAACCACGAACCCCTACGTTCTTTAACATTAATGACTGCATGTGTTCTCTCGAGTGCCACGGAGCTTTTGGTTCGGATAACCTCCCACCGACATTGCTCAAAGCTGAGGTATAAGTCCTCAGTCAGCGCTTGACCGGTCTGTTTTCCTGCATTTGTGAAAAGGTGTGTCCACACAACCAGAGAGGATTGGCGTTGGCGCCCATTTTCAAAAGAAGGGTCAATAGTGAGCATGACAACCACAGGGATTAGTTTGATCCCAGTCTTAACGGCACTCTTGGCGTCACTTCTCTGTCTTCTTGTGGTGGCTCGTGAAACACTGACCCGAGAGCAGCAAGCCGGATTTTGTCGACCAAACTTCAAATTACATCAAGTGCTAGAACAACGGCATACATATGAAGGACACAATTTTAGTATTCCTGGATTTCCATGGTTCATTCGGCTCCTTGAAACTTTTTCCCACTAAGGAATGTTCCAGTTGTATGTGAACATAATGAGCTCTTTGTGTAGTCAGACTTCTGGACCTGTGAGAGAATGTGAAGAGCTCTCCAAAAGCGCCAAGAGGCGTTCGCCAGGGGTGCCCACTCTCTCCGTTCTTA
Organism: Opisthorchis viverrini; assembly: GCF_000715545.1. Classification (NCBI taxonomy): domain Eukaryota; kingdom Metazoa; phylum Platyhelminthes; class Trematoda; order Opisthorchiida; family Opisthorchiidae; genus Opisthorchis; species Opisthorchis viverrini. The sequence goes on from NW_008751759.1 coordinate 293,795, forward strand.
TTCAATTTCGTGGTTGCCGAGATACTGAGACGAACGCTGGTGTTCAAATGGCTGGTGACGAAAAGTCTGTCTGGAATATGCGTACGTGTCGTTTCCATATTTGAAGAGGAGAAGACGCAGGTGTTTTGATGAACTGATCAAAGTCATTCTGTCATTGGCATGCGCTTTGCACCTACAAATTATAAAGTCATTTTCCTGAACCCGTTGTCACTGCACGCACCATTTGATCCCAAGAGAAGTACTCGAAATTGCGGAGCGTTTTGCTTTGGAAGTTGTTCTAGTGTGACAAATAAGGCCAATACACGGATCTGCAAGGGTCGCTTTTGCTAATTTGAGACACCTATGGCGTCAGAGTGATGTATCCCTGAATCTCAAGGGACCTGTGTATCAAGCTACAGGACGGGCTGTCTTGTTGTATGGCTGTGAGACTCGGCCTATTCGAGCAGCGGAACTGAGACGTCTTCAGGTGTTCGACAATGGTTGTCTCAACCATAGCTCGTGTGGGTTGGTGTCGGCTTGTCCGTAACGGGGCAATTAGAAAGCGAGTTTTTGGTTGTGCAACGGGAACTATCATTGAAGAATGTGTCCAGCACTAGAAGCTGCGCTTGTTGGGCCATGTATTTCGTATGGCGAACCATCGTTTTCCAAAGAGGGTACTGTTTTCCGTGCCCAGTTCGGAGTAGCGGAAGCAGAGAGGTTGCCAACTCCTACCCTGCCAGAGTGTTTTGAAAGGGATTACGAAGCGTTCGAATGTTGTCAGTGCTATTCGCCTTCCAGGATGGGTACTCGTGATCCCCACTGCGCCTCGTTGAAGGTGCTGTAAGATATGGCCGCTACTCCTTGTCAGTGGCGTCCTTGTTGTCAGTTTCTATCCAGATTGTCTAAATGGGTTTCTGGAGGTGTGGTCACCTCGGAATGATTGTGTTAGGCTATCACTAAGTCCCTTCCCCGTCCACTTTATTCTTTTCCTCACAATAGGGCTTTCAAATGAGTCATGGTTGCACGGTAGTGAAGCATCTGTGTTAAACAGTGATTTTGTGCCGTCAATAATGGTGCTGGAGGAGAAGCTACAGGGCACTATGAAAACTTAGTATTTGTCATTCCAATATATCAGTCTGATAGCTTTGTCAGCCAATTTTTTTGCAACCTCATTGTTGCACTTGTCAGAAGATATTCCAGAAACAGACCAAACCCGAGTGCATTCGGCATGACCACAGTCTTGTGGGCCAGATATTTATGCCTCACCGGATTTTAGAACGCCGCCTTAGTTCCATCTGACTATCAAGGCCTGTTTTCCAGCAGAATTTGGCTCGTCCAGAGGAAACCTTCGTGGAAAATTCCGGAGGACGTAAGATTTTGGGTTGCTTCTGTTCCATCAAGGCTTCCTATCTAGGAATAGTTGTGTTATATGTTACTGCGGTCTTCCGCACCACAGCCTTGGTATCAGAATAAGACTCGCCAATAAGAACGAAACATCTGTATTGCTAACAAGCGAGGGGCCTCGCGCTAATTTTGAGTGGCTCTTTTAATTGATCCCGACTCTTGCTGAATTGATTGATTGGTTGATGGACTGGCCTGAATGTTTTTCGACTTTCCTATTGAGGTTTTGGTGAAGTTTGAAGCTCTCAGTAAGTTCCGGGCAGTGAGACTATTTTCAGGAATCTGACCTTCCTGACAGATTGTGACGTCCTTATTGGTAGCAACGTAAATGTCACTCAGGTTTCAATGCCTTATATCCACAGTGTTTTCCACAAGTCCTGAGATCCCGCTCCAAATGCCCCGTACACATACTCATTCAGAAACCGACAGCACAGGTACGACAGGTATCAGTTGACCACTGTATTTTGCAATTCCTGTTGTCAGACACAGGGAGGGTCCGAGGATCCCATTACTTAAATTCGGACCACACCAACCTCTTCAGAATTTTTGTTCTCTTCCGTACCCTTCTTCCAAGTCGGATACGCGTCGCAATTCGTGTTATTCTCAAAAACACCGATCTAGCTTGTCGTGAAGGTACCCGTAAAACATGGCCGAGCCGCTGAATTTTATGGCGTCAGATGTCCTTTGCGGGTGAAATCTTTGCTGTGCAACTAGAAACTCGTATTCTTTTCACATTGTTGCGGTACGTCGATATCACCAACAACGACTGCGAGATCGATGACCAAACGCCTGATTACGCACCATGACACCCTCCGTAAGTTGGCACCTCGTATCCACACAACTACATGGCCTGTACTTTACCTGATGCAGGTAACCCTTGTGACCAAATGGCATGTATTTTAGACGTCGCGAGTAGTGCAAGTTTCCTGCCGTCAGGATTCTTGCAATTCTGTCAGAGCTAATCGAACCATCAAGGTGTGTAAAGCTCTACAACGTCCAGTTATTCTCCTTCGATTCTGGTGGACCTATTCAGGTAATGCGCATTTCGAAGCACATTCCTGTACTTGGCAGGCGAAAAGAGCACTTCGAAGATCGATGTAGTGCCGGTTAAGTCGGCTAATGCCGCCTGCGTTATCTGTTCGTCGTCACGATTCCGTCTTCATACTCCCGATTTGAATACCGCAAATTTGAAGGCTGTAGCATTTGCGTCAGTATTTTAGCATCGGCGGAATTGATGAAACGAAATCCGGTTTGTGTACGATGGAAGACTCATGGATGCCCAGAGCTTTAGTGGACGGAGTATGTTCACAAACTTATGACGTCCCCTATTAACTAGTTAGAAAAACTGGCTGTTCAACGGAGTCGAATACGCCACTGAAGTCAAGGAGCTCCAAGATTGCGCATCATCCCTACGCTTGCGGCTGCTTTTACATCGGACGGCTGATCAAGCCTCTAGCCGATAAAAATCCTGCTTACTGCTCACGATTCAAGTTTTTGCCTGCTGTCGCAAGATGAGGAAGAAACATCTACGCCTCTAGCCTTGCCAAGGCAGGGCGAGATGGCTCAAGTGGTTAGAGCGCAAACTTCCTGACCGGAAGGTCTGTGGTTTGAACTCAACATCTGCATATCGAATTCCCTTGTCCAGGTTTGGGTAACCTGGCAGTATTTCAGCCCTCGTACCTTCTTCGGGTGGCATGGCAGCTAGGCACCGGGAGGGTGTTACAGCTGAGCAAACGGCGGTGGGAGCCAGCCTGACATCTGTGGTTACCACAATCGCTTTGAGCAATCTTCCAGGCAGACTCTATCAAATGACACAGCGGTTGACTGAGGACCTCGCCACCGTCCTTGAACAATGCAGATGGGTGGTCTTCCGGAAGTGAGAAAGGAAATGAAGCCGTCTACTACTACTGAGCCCGAATGAAGGTCCATATTCATGGCCCTTGTCACTTGCACGGTTTGGGAGTTTATTTAGAGTTCGTCGAAGCTGTTTGCGCGGATGGACGCACAGAAGTTACCGCTAAAGATTTTGCAAGGTGAACGGAGCTGTTGGCCTTAGTTATGGGGCCAGGTCATTACGAAAATAACAGCAACGTGACAGTCTGTGCAAAGCATAAGTGTACGTATGAACGCATGTGACCAGCTTCCGGCAAGATAACGTGCGACAGCTCATTGGAAGCAGAACCTTGGAAGCGGTGACTAATACCAGCAGTAAGTGAACGTCTGTCCTTTAAAAAACGATGGAAACGATGAAAACCAGGGATTTGTTGGATGAACATTTCGCACAGCATGATTGGAGGCAAGCAGTCTTCGTCTCAGCAATGAGATTTGAACATGGAAAGACTGACAGCTGTTGAACTGTCCAATACAACAACAGAATAGAACGTACCGAAGGTGAGCAGGTATGTAAGACCGTTATGGTGCTGATCGGCAAGGGTTGAAGTTTCCGCAGCGTTCAGTAAATTTCATAAGTAAATACCAAAATTCTCTGGGAAAGATAACGTTTAATCCCAACGAAATGTTTGTATAAACCCGACCTTCTATGTGGCTAGTCTTCGAAAGTACCATCCTGGGAATGGCAGTGCAGGACAGGAAGAATGATATCGGTGGCACTAGTGTCATGCACAGTTGTCTCCGGAAATTATTTGCTGTTGGTTGTGAAGAAGTCTTTTTTTTAGCAATCACAAAATTGGTTTCCCGGGCACCGAAGGCCTTCCGTAAGAATGATGAAAATGGAATTCGTTGAGAGCATGAAACATGAAAAAGTACCCAAACACATGGGATACATGGCTTCCGATTTTATCACGCAACTGGTGAGAGCCACATATGAGCGTTAATCTTGATCTGGAAAATTCGAAAATTGTAAGAGGTTGGAGAAACACCGGGTGGAATTGAGCTCGAACGAAGAATTGTTCTGCGGGGGAAACTGATGAAGAAGATAGGTCCGTTCGGAAACAGGGGACATGGCACTTGATATGAATGATTGGTAGACTGATGAACCCGTATGCAAACTTCCCCGTTGTTCAACTCGGCACGCGTGTAATCATCAGCTGCATGCGTCAGTGGTCCGCCATAAACCACTGTTAAATACCTAGAGTAACCATTTTGTACAATTGGCAAAACTAATTAAGTTATCTAATTTTGTGACTACATTTCCCTCCTCGAGACACTTTCCACTTTCTAGTGGAATGGTCTATGCTTTATACGGTCTAGTCGCCAATGTGCATTATTCTCGTTATCAGTACGATCCCGTAACACGCAAACGGTATGGCGTAGCATATCATAGTTATATCGTGCTCGCCATCATCATCATCATTGTTGTCGTCATCATCTGTGTTGACTGCTGTTGCTGCACTGCCGTACAATCAGATTTTTTCTAGTCTATGCCCTAAGGAACAAGGTGAAACTTTGAAGGGACCCACCTCTAGCCACGCATAAGCAAACTGAGCTGGTTTAACCCCAAGACATTAATGGCCTCATCGAATTTTAGCTGTCGGGCAGACCGGAAGTAGTTCATTTCGATGGCATGATAAAATGTAAAAAGCCTGGAAAACAGAATGTGGATTGTTGAATATCCGAACTAGCGAGGTCGTGGATTAGCCACGTTGAGAGTGTAGCTGCAACAATCGAGCATAGCGATCATTTGGAGACAACGTTTGATCTGAATCGAATTGGTTTTTGTCTGGAAACAAGTATTCCAGCTCCTTTTATAGACGCATTTATACGGTGTATTTTTATTCAGATTCTGTGACATTGCCTACGGCGTACATGGTTAGACCTCTAGCAAGCTACGTTTTCACCTTTTTTGCTTTTCTAAACCGGTGCATTACCAGGGTTGACTAGTCATGACCGAGAGTGAGTACAAGCCGGTAGACATCTGCAACAAAGTTGGTCGTGTGCTCAAAATGTTATCAGGCGTGGACTAGGTTCTAAGGTAGTCAGCATAAAAACGCTCGAAATTGACTTAGATGAGATTTTGGGATATCACTCTAGTTTCATTTACTTTGGATAGGAATTTTTCCGCCCTTCTTATGAGTTTCACATTGTGCAAAGTGTTTCACTGCTTTCTTGAGCATTCCCGCTTGCTTGGTTGAACTCATCAAATGGCGGGGGTAACCTCTGTTTAGAGGCCGTACATGGGTTTACTTTTGCAAGTTCATTCAATTCATGGCTGGGACGCTACACGCAGTTTGGTGATCCTTAACTCGTTATCCATAACCGTCCTTCATCGACCGCGGATGAAGTTTGCGATTAGTGTTGTTTCTCTAGATAGAAAGCTGCAGTTGTCCTGTGCAATCGCTTCTCCAAACAGACCTAATCTGCAGGCCAGTTTGTAAGCGATCAGAACCATCCTACATCCGCCGACCACTTGAAGTACCTTTTGAACAGGTATGCCCACCAAACAACTCGGTGTTTCCGGCAGCGTCTGTTCCGTTTGCAACATGCGGTTGAATTGTTTACTTGCTGAACCTATTTTGCCATTATTTTAGGCAGTATTTTGTACATACATACTCGACGTTTCGTAGTCCCGTTATCCGGTTGCCAGCCCCTCTAATATAGCGAATCGTCGTAAAGCGCTCCTCCAAATGGTGACTACCTTTCTACTTTGGTATATCTCCTGAAATCCCCGATCTGATTATCATGTTTATAATATTTATACCTCTCTTACTATTACCGGTTGCGCTGTCCATTCTTTGATTTCCGAAAAAAAGAACGTGAATGCTCTGTCAGATAACATTAAGTGACCATCAAGCATCGGGCTGCAACCCTTGCACCTGTCACTTTCAAAATGTGTTTATTAGACAATCACCACTGGATGCTATTTCAGCCAGAAAGTCCATTGTACTGTCAAACAAGAGACACTAGCTGAAACGAATTCACAGTATTATAGAAGTTAAGACCTTAGAATTTCTGTCTAAGGAAGAATCTCGTTTTTGGAAACCATAGCTCTACTGCTTTCGCCCGACGGCGTGTATCTGTACATCGATGCCCATCACGTACTTGTGCGCGTTTTTTCTAAATGCGTCCGTCTTCCATGTGTCTGTCGTCAACAGGCCCGCCAGTTGACTTCCAACCCATACCCGATTATCGTCCCGGTCCTGGTGTATTCCTTCCTACGAAATCTCCTGTCGGCTGTGAATGCACAATTCCAGCGTCTGAATCTTGTAGCAATCTTCCTTCCTATGGCACTGCCACTAGCGGACCACTTGAACCATGTTGGGAAAACAGACGAAAGGGTTGCTGCGCCGCGCGGGCGGGTGCCTGTGTGCCCTACAACCGTCAAAAGCGGCTCGTTGCCCCTACGGGACACCCGGTGTATGAATGCAATTCCACGTGAGTTTGACCTCTTTTCGTGTAGGTATGCATAACATCGTAGTTCGTCATTGGAAGAAATGCTCTCTGGATATCTTGAATTCTTTTTCTGTTTGTCTTTTCTCTATTTGGTGGGTCGGGATTTTGACTTTTGTATCCATCGCCCAACTACGTGTGTCAAATGAAGTAGTATTTTGAGGCCCGTCAAAAGTATTGCCACTATCCACCTGTCAAGTAAAAGACTGCTCAGCTGTGTCCTTCGACTTTGCTTTGTATTCCTCATAGTCTCACTGTTGATATGATGGGTAATCATGATGGCATAATTGCGGGACGTATAACTTTTCAAGCTGTTTTTTCCGATTAGTTTTTACGCACGGGTTCGTTCACTCATTCTCGTCGCATGTGTGATTCCCATCAATCGATCACCATGATATGCACCAGTCATGACAACAAAATAATAATAATAGTAATAATACAGCTCTAACATTCTTTTAATGTCTAGCTGCCATGCTGCCCAAAGGGAGCACGAGGGCTGAGATACTGCCCGCCCAAGCTGTGACGGGAGCAGTCGAGATGCCGGTGTTGTGTTCGAACCACGGACCTTGGGATCAGTGAGTTCACAACTCAACCACCGAGCCATCTCGAGCAACATACTGCTGATAGTAAGATTTCTAGTGCTGTAAGTGTCAATGGCCACAAGACCGATAAGCTCTGGTTTGGGGAGTAGCCTTTAGAGAAGCTGTCAAAGCTAGGCAACCCAACCCCATCCAGACAAAATTTTCTCGTCTGATTAGTCAAGGGGTTAGCTATCGTGGTCCACGATTTTTATGATTCAGGAAGATTGATTAGGTTAAGCCTTTTACGACAGTTTTACTGTAGTGGACCATTTCCACAAGGAAGATAAGTTTTTCGTGGCTGGTCTTTCCATGCTCGGAGTTCTATTGAGGGATGGAAACTACCCGTGAAAGGAAGAAGGCCTTTGTTGCGGAGTTATTTATTAGAAAATGCCAACTGACCAGTTACAGACTATTGGACAGGGAAGCAAAACTCTCATTTGCATCTTATTTACAAAAACTGGACATCCGTCTTCTCCTGAACGCGTCTTCTTCAACTTTCCTGGATATTCATTGAGTCAAACCGTTCATTGCTCACATCCAAGCAAATGCTCCACTTTTGCACAATGAATCGTGTTCGAGCTGGCTCAGTTGTTAGAACGCGAATTTTATTGACCTGAATGTCCATGGTTCAAACAGGACCAGTGCCTCTCGACTTCCCCTGTGTAGGCTTGGGCAACCTGGCAGTATCCCAGCCCTCGTGCTTCTTTTGGGTAGCATGACAGTTAGGCACCGAAAGGGTGTTACAGCTGAACAACCATTAACATTCATCCAACAGTCTGTGAGGAAGATGAATACATCACCAAACCGCATTATATTGTATGAGTGACCTCTGACTGACTTACTTACTTACCTAGTAAATCGAACAGTCCAAAAAAGAAGACCCGCAGTTGTATATGCGAATAGCATCGTGCATCAAGAACATCGAATGAAGCTTTAAGTGGAATAGTTTTTTGTGTGCAATTTCTCCAAAGGGAAGCAACTTTGTCTAAACCACAAAGTTCATGTCCACACGTGAAAAAATATAGACACTGATCTCTGAATGGTTTTTACTGAGTGCAAAATCCATTAATCTGTGTTTGACAAACCTTGGACTTTTTCGGGCGGGGGGGGGTGGCGTTTTCCCAAATGACTTATGTTTCTTGGCACAGCTAACTCCTGTTTACGAAATCTCTTCGAAGTATGCTCTTGCTTGAGCCACTGTACTATGGTCCCAATCGACAAAGTTCCGCTGGAAAGTTACAGAGCTGGCAGCTTCTAGGCCCATACCACCCGTGTCAGTAGCAATGTCACGTAGGCGTTTGGGTTGGGACGCTGCATAGAGGATCGTGGATACTTCATACCATACTTGATATACCATACTACTTGCTACTTTACTATACTATACTACTTGCTATACTACACTTCACACTATACTTGCTGAAACAATTGGTGGTTTCGGTTGGTGAATTGTTTCCCAAAATGGAAGAGAAATTCCACGATGGTGAGCCGTGACTTACCAGTTTGGGATGCTGGATTCCACTGAATTTGCTGGATTTTGTGTGCAGTTGTCCAAAAGTGGTGTAAAAAGGGTCCCTTCAAAGACCCAACCATTCATCTGAGGAGTAGTAAGGGAAGAGACCGTGTGCGTGACTGCATTTGGATTGCTAACCGGTAGATGCTGCATCTCGACGACATTAACACATGCACATCCGCTTTCGAATACTCAAATTTATTAGAATTTATTTTAAGCACTTCGTTTCACGTTTTGTCGGCAGTCGCAAAGGCGACCTTATGAGACTGTTGCTGTTTGTACTTTCCCGCCCAGAGCTTGCATTCTTACAGTCTAGCCCGGTAAACGTTGGATGTGTTTTTAATTGGTTACTTAGCTAGCAAATCCCAGCAACAACGTAGTTGGTCGACAAATATTCTGTCAAGTACGCTTATCTCAGCATATGTTCGTCAGTGGCGTGATCAAAAGCTCGCTGCAGACAAAACCCAAGTAGGTGTTCCGTAGTGTTAAGTTCCGGAGGGTATTCTTGCAACAGCCTTCCAATAAAGTCTTCATGGAAATAGTAGTCGTCACAGCTCTCTATGACCCGTAAGTTTGACCGTTCGCTTCACCTTGAATCTGGGTTTCTGTATATCGATTTTCCTTTCTTGTTCGGAGTTTGAGTGGGAAGCTTATCAACAGTAAACACAACGTTTTAGTGTGGAAGTTGCGCACAGAGAGTGGATCAACCTAAACTTCCAGGTGGATATGACTTGATTTGTACAACAGAACGTCATTTCCAGAATGGAGACTGCTGATACGATCTCACTCATTTCGGTGACGGTGTTTCAGACTGATGTCAAAACACGAAGTAACTGCATCACACTGCTTGCAATGCGTATCCGTCTTACGTTATCGGTTGTCTGAAGACTGGCCTGCACGTAGTTTAATTGGTCCACCTGGAATTCGTGTTGCGTTGTGGTCCGACTCTTGCAATCGATTAGTCCGTTGGATGTCTTCGTTTCAGGGTTTGCTTCTGATTGGCCCGTTTGTTCTTGCGTGCTGCGTTTGCGTTTCTCTTCCTGTCATTTGGTTGGTCGACTGAACATCTGTGGACTATCAGCCACCATGTTCTTCTCACTTCTATTCAAACTCTGAATTACGGAGGGAGAAGACTCGCTCCAACCTAACAATCAATGACACAGTTGTGAGGGCTTTCTAAGGGACAACCTACCTCGAGGTTGCAGGGCACGCGATTTATCGCAAATATGGCTGCATGGGAAGACGTACATGGCTAGTAAAGTGTCGAAAAAAGCGATGCTTCAGGTTGGTAAGGTTGCCGGGTGGAATGGAATCTCTTGAGGTGATCGAACTCTTGTGGAAGGGACATAATCGATACCATTCATCAGACCCGTGCCGATCGGATGGGTCGCAATAGAGTTCTGAATGCGATTCGAGTGCATTCGTTGGTAGTTGACCTGTTGGTCTATTCGCCGAACCTGGCAGTTGACCTGTAAATGTTTCGCCGTCATCCAAAAAGATATCGTCAGTGCGTTTACCCACCCGACCGTTCATCCCGAATGGTTGTCGAGCTCGGTAAAGAGATCGACCGCCACTGGATTAACTACTAGATTGAAGAAAAGTGGCTGCTTAAGATGACTGGTGAATAGTATTCATGTCACAAATCCGAAAACTTGAAACCAACGGGCGTATGAGCGAGACTGTTCACCTCGTCCCCTACTCAACAAAAAAAGTCCCCCTTATCACGCAAATTCTTGCCTGTTAAAGCGGATGCTTGTATCCGTGTACCCGTTATGCGTTAAAAATTTAAATTTTGGTAACAGACTGATAAGGCTGTGTTTCGCCAATATCCCGCAATTTGAAACAATTGAGTTTTGTATGAATTTTTATGATCCTAGATCAAAGTACTACTATTACACAGGAATTACTTGATCCTTTTAATCCGGCTCGATCAAAAATTCACCGTGAGGTCCGAATCTCCATTGAACATTAACAAATATTACCATCATTTCATAATTGGCTCAGATGGAGAATAATTTCTTGCGTAGAACTGAGCAGTCGTCACTCGAAGAGCCAATCAATACGTGACCACGTGATGTGCATGGGCTATTCAGCGTTGATTGGCTTTATTGATAGGATGAAATCTCAGTTGAGATCTGCTCAGATTACCGTCATTCCAGTTTATTACTGAAAATGTATGTTAAGCGTACGAGTACCAATTTGACAAAGGCTCGCTAGAGGAAAAATGAGACTAAAGTAATCATTTACGTGACTGCTCTGTCGAGTGTTTGTGCAATCAAAGTCACTCCGATTTCGTCAGTTCTTCCTGCAAATACTCATTGAAATCCCATGGGTAAAAATGAATTGAGATCATCCAGCTGGTTTTGTTCTCCAGTGTCTTACCCACGTGACTGTAGTATAACTAACCAAATAGCCTAGTATCCTTGATTGTTCATAAAAATATTTGTGTACAAATGCATTAACCGAATCTGATGGGAATACCGGATCACCAATGCTGAAGTACTTCGAATGGTATTCGGGAGAAATAACTCACCCTCGGTAGGTGAACTGATCACACTGCATAGGTTGCGCTGGTTCGGCCACATGATGCGTATGCCAGTCGACCGACTTCCTCGAAGGGCTCTTTTCGCCCAACCATGTGAAGGGTGGAAGAGAGTCAGAGGCGGCCAAACAATGACTTGTCAGCGAAGTATGAAAGCCATTACCAGCAAACTCAGCTGCGCTGGTCCCTGCCGTCTTCCTGGATGGGGAACCCGAGACGGGCCACATCAATGGCTAGAGACATTGTCAGATATGGCCCAGTCGCGCCCTCAATGGCGCTCGTGCATCCAAGCTATTGTCTTCACTGCATAGCTCCCTTCCCAATCCCCCCAATTGACAGCCCACTGACAATTTATCATCTCCCGCCTGCCATGCGCAGCTACCTACTCCCCCTCCCAAATCATCGGTGAACGAAACTGCGGCAACTACAACTACTGTACGACGAGTACGCGGTTCTTACGGCTGACAATGATGATGATGATGTACAAATGCACCCCGCCGTTGCGCGCTCGGTTACCTACATACTTTGCGCCTCTCTTTGGCACCATAGTTGTTCGGTAAACTTTATACCTTCTGGACCAAGGAAATGCCAATGTCTTATACTATGCTGGAGCGCAGTGTCTGGCAGCTCTTTTCGGAGAACACCAATCTCCAAAATATCGTGCTGAATTTCGAGGTTAGTGCAACGTTCCATTAAGATGATGTCCAATGTTTAGGAAGAGGCAGGTGTGTATGGTGATCTTGTCACCAGATATAGAGAAAACCAAACACTGTCCCATAGTATCACTTAATTTTGGAGCATCAACGCATGTCGGTGACCGTTTGTCGATTGAACCTGCGGCGCAGAGACCGATATCATACGAAGCGATTGATGTTCACCTCCACAAGCGCCTTGAAGGCTTAGACGAGTTACGCCTCATCCGTTATTTTGATTATTGACCCTTCAACAAAGACAATATCTCTTCGTGCGTGCGAATTAAATAACCCCTGTTTGTTTGTGATGAACGATTTGTGCGTGGCTGCAAAACAATATCCTTTTATCGCGAATGAAGTGTGTTAATTGTAAAAAAAACATGTTAGGGTCTTTTTATGAATGGATAACGGAACCGGGTTTGTTTCGAGTTTAGAGGCCCGTTTATGTCATCTGTAGGTGGCTGTATTGATCAGATTGCCCATGGGCGAAAAATATCCGCGGTCAACAAAGCAGTGGGCTGAAAGACCTGAGATCTACTGTTTCGAATACCACCAGGTGGCGGGGCCATCTATAATGTGGAACTGTTCTTACTGCATGAGACTTGTATTAAGGGCAAACTGTAAGTGTAATGTGAAAGTCTTGAGCTCACAAGCCCGGGCTATCCTTTGGCAGGGATCATGTTCAGTAATATATGTGGTAAGTGTTAACTCGATGGGTTCAATGTACTGTTTTACTCATCGATACCTAGGGGCGAGATGGACCAAGTGGTTAGAGCGCGAATTTACTGACCGGAAAGTCCGTGGTTCGACCCCGATCTCTGCCTCTCGACTTCCCCTGTCTAGGCTTGGGCAACCTGGCACTATCCCAGCCCTCGTGCTTCTTGCTTTCTTCGGACACATGGATGAAAAATCTAACTCCATGATTGCCTTCTTTCTACGGTCTATTTCACGAATGAATTCGATAAGTTGGAGTGGGACATGAGGATATGTTTAATAACTGGCCCGAACGAATGGTAGCAATCGGTCAGTTTAAATCTAACAATGAAGGCTAGTCCACAAGTCTTCTATGGCATCACGGAATAGTTTGTGATTGTTCCGCCTCCTACTCTGGTTCGTCAAGGCCAACTGGTGTATAAATTCACGTCTATTACTTACTGCGTATTCATGGCTAGCGGAGTTTTCAATAATGACTGATTTATTCAACATGGTATAGCTTGTTCTGCCCAGTGGATCGAAATTCTTTTTTAATGTGGGTTACGGAGTGATCCAACGTTACTCAACATTACTCATTCCTTTGTCCGATCACAAATGTCTGCATATGCTGTTCGTACAGTCCGTGGCAAACCCTGGTAGCGTTTCTAGCATCTAAGTTAGCCATGTCTGCTTATTGTTCATTGTGCACTTTCTCACCCGCGGTTTTGAGCGTCGCGCCATAATCGCTTAAATCGCTACGGGAAGTCGAAATGCATGCTCGCGCAGTATACGCTTCGCAGTAAGATTTTCAAACAAACATGTTTGTACGACATCGAAGCACTGATGTTATGTTGTCGGGGATGGTGATACGCAAGTTGACGGGGTTTCATATTTCTTTCGCTTCGTTTGTAGACCATCGGCCGGTTGGCTTACCAGTCTAGGTTGAACACCAACATAGCTGTCATGTAGGTTACAGCATCCAATGGTAATATCTACTGCCTCAGTTACTACTGTGCACATGGCTGTGTACTCATATGAAAACAGCGCCACAGATGCATCACTTGCCTGTTATCCTTCTCGAACACTCTCGCTCGTCAGCATCAGTATCACCGACGGAAATCTACCAGTGGCGAGTATTGATGCTTAGATGATACATGTGTAGATAATTCAGGCGAAAATGCTCTTATGGGCAATGACCAGGTTCAGCAAGGACTTCTTTTGTTTCCGGCGAACCGTTTTTTTTTCTGGAGACTGAGTATTCGGTATTTCGGTGCGTCCGACGATAACGCCTCCTCAGTCTGGCTCAGTTGTTGCAGGGTGCGCTTCAGTATTCAGGCTTTCTGACGTGTTTTTGGCACGTACAACTTGTATACGCGTTCGCTATGTCCGTTGTTGCTGAGGCCGGTAATAAGTCCCCAGTTTTTCACGAATTGCGTCAATAGAGTCCGACGTTGCTTGCTAGATATGCTGTGACGTGTGGAAAATAACTGAAGGGTCAACTTGTATACGCGTTCACTATGTCCGTTGTTGCTGAGGCCGGTAATAAGTCCCAGTTTTTCACGAATTGCGTTAGTAGAGTCCGACGTCGCTTGCTAGATATGCTGTGACGTGTGGAAAATAACTGAAGGGTCACGTATTGAGGCCTGCTGGGAGTATGTTGTCGGTTGCGATTATGGCGTCCGCTGGCCTCTGTTCCACGGAGCACGTATAGTCCTTAAATCATAAAATGCAGTGCGCAATCCAGCAGGTTCTAGATGCCCCTGAGGCTTTCTTGACCGTTATTCGGTCTCATCCGCTCAATCTTCTGGATCCACATGAAGATGGAATGCGTTGAATTAATCGTAAATTCGCCTCCTTGTTTGGTTAGGAGGCCCTTGGACTTTCGTGGGCCTTAGCAAACTCTTGGCGTTCCGTGGCCAACTGCTAGGGATTTCCATCAATTTCGGGTTGTACCCATAAAGCTTCTCAACCAGTTCTTTTCGTGTAGACCGCTGCGGTTACTAAGTTCCCCATGCAATTCACGAAAGAATGGTCGAACGCGGTGGATGTTAAATCCTAGTCTTGTTGGGGCTGCTTTACGTCTTGTCAGAACTTTGGAGAGCACACGAAAGAAGTTGTAATGCCACATCTGAGAAAGCCGACCTAAAGTGATCACCTTATCGTGGTGGTTGGGCTTGTGAACCACATTGCAGCACTTAACATCCGTACCCTAGGTCAAATTGGACAACAGGCATCTCTCGCTGGAACCTTGCTTTTCCTGCCTGCCGATGTTCCGGGAACACGCACACAATACATACCCTTCGATCGTCCTGCCTAAGCCGCTAAGGTCGGACTCGGATGTTCAACATTTCACTTTAGAGGTATTCGGTGATCCTCACGCAATGGCTCGTGGCTGAAAGTGCCTTTTTGGACTGGATCCCGGTAGCCGTCTTTGTGCTGTGCGGTTGTCTGGCTCAATTAAAACCAGTGCAGGTCAATGTGGTAAACGGTATTCGTCGTATTGGCTTACGCTCCAACAGACAGCGGTTCTGAGACTGAGAAGGACAAGTGGCATGAATGCCCAAGTTGGACGAATAAGTCCAGAAGAAGCGCAATTGGGTGGTAGATTTGGGGTCGATGCTGAGCGTACGGATAATGGGGAGCGACTGCTCCACTTGTATGCATCCTATTCGGTACGAACGTTCAACACAAACGCTCACATAGAGTTACTTGGAGACTCCCAACCATAAGACAGTCTTGGAACATGTGGCTATCAACTACCGATAGAGATCGTCAAGCAAAAAAAGGTCGTTCCTTCTGTGATATGCAGCCTGACCCTGATCGTGATATTGTGCTGACCCGGCTATCAGTTCGCTTTCCATCAGCATTAGGAGTACGAAAGCAGACTGTTCCGTTCATCAACTTCGACAAGTTTCAGTAGCTGAAGAGTATCGAGCTGACCTGGTTAGAAAGCTAGTGGATGCGCACAGTGATGCAGGTGACGAAGGTTGCTTGGAGGCTGAATGGAAGCGGGTTGAAGAAGCAATGCTCTCAGAGATCTGACTGGACCAAATGAATATTAGATATCTTCAAGATCAGTAGATCCTATTGCAGCCAGAAAGGCCATACCAACAGCTAGCGACTGTAACGGGGCACACAGATCCCCCAGACACTGGATATTCGTGAGCTTGAACGCTGGTGGATGTCGAAGGCCCAGGAGGTGAAGAAGACTTTCGCAGCAGGTAACAGGCGCACCTATTTCAGCGGGTCCCAGCAACCGATTAAAAGAAGGCAGGTCTCAGTCGAACAATATGAAAAAAAGATGGAAGAACCATCCACTCCCTTAGCCGTCGTCTTGAGAGATGGGCTGAACAGCTGGTCTTCTTCAACGCAATAGCTGGAAGAACCCAGCGGGCCTGAAGAAAACAGTGACACGAGCCCCCCATGAACAAGAGAAATCCAGCGCTGGATATCGATTTTGAATCTCCACGAGGCTCGGATGGTCTGTACCCTGCCCTCTCTTCAAAGAAGGTGACGTGGTCCTGGTGAACAGTCTGACATCCACACTACTGAGGATTCGGGACGAAAACAGAAGTGCGGTGGAATGGAGCTCCTTGATCGTCATCCCAATTTTCAAAAAGGGCGCAAGCGCGTCATGCGAAAGCCATCGTGGTATCAGCCTGGTATCCGTCGCGTCTAAAGTGCTCTTTGGCATTATTTTGCGAAGGTTGATCGATTGTCGCAAAAGACAGATTTGTGATAATCAATCTGGGTTTCACCCTGGCCGAGGATGCGTTGACCTTGAGACAACTTCTCGATTAGCGCCTTTCTTTCCAGCCTACCGCGTTGTACGTTTTTCTTGATCTGAAAGCAGATTTTGGTTATGTCGATCGTCGGGAACTTTGGCGGTGTCTGACGATCAGTGTTTATTCCCAATTTCTATCCCTTATGAGGGCAAATGTATGCGGACTCCTGTGGGCACGTGCGAATATACGGGAAGCTCTCGCCTGAGTTCACGACGTCCAGTGGTGTGACAAGGCTGCCCTCACCTTTCGTCTCCAACTTTTTTATTGAAATGCTGCTTGAAATTGCTCTGGCTCCTCTGAAACCCCGAGAGTCGAAATGCTCCTGGGACGTTCCCCCACAGGCATTGAGTATGCGGACGATATTGCGGTTCTTGGTTCAGATCCCTTCCGAATGCGAATGATTTTGAATAACCTAAATAAGTCTGCCGCACGGTTAGACATGCGCTTCAGACCTGCAATTTGTAAAGTGCTGCTAAAGGACTGGGTGGGATCGAACCCACACCTCATGCTTGCAGGCGAGCCAATCGACGTGGTAGATAAATTTGTTTACCTAGCCAGCTGTGTAAGTTCCGGTGGACTGAGTGGAAATGTGAATATTTCTCGAATCGGAAAAACCAGGTTAGTTTTTCCCAAACTTCAACGTGACGCGAGCTTGTCTGTCAAGGCGGTGCGATCCATGCTGCTTTGTGGATCAGAAACGTGACCTCTACGCGCAGATTATATACGAAAGCTGTCAGTGTTTGACCATAGTTTTCTTCGAAGCAATGGTTGGGTCTGGTGGAACATAGGATTATTAGTGCAGAAGTACACCAGACAGTGTTAAGAAAAAGGAACTCTCCCGCGATAGATTTATTACCCACACTGGTTAGGACATACACTGCGCATGCCAGAATGCCGCCTGCCTAGCAGAGCTCTTTTCACCCAGCCACGCTGTGACATGTAGCGACCGAGGGGTGGGCAGTGTATGACCTGGCAACAAAGTACGAAAACACTAACCAGTAAACTTAGTCGGGTCGACAACTGCCGCCTCCCTGGATGGGGACCGCGGGATTCGACTCATCCCTGGTTACAAACACTTGCGGAAACTGCCTAATCGCGTTCATGCATCAAGGCTTTCGCCTTCAAAGCGTAGCTACCGAACTAACCAAATACAGCATCCACTCCAAGGCTTGGTTGTATATCCCACGCTCGGTGATCGAAACTGTAGTAGCTGGAACCATTGTGCCTATGGCGCACGGTTTATGACCAATAGATAAAGAGATAGACATGTAAGGAATACGAGGAGTGAACTGCGAAGTGTCGTACACAGATTAACATATTGTGGACCAACCAATCAAGGTTACGAGCAATGCATCAGAGCTCAACTAGCCTTTCCCGGTAATTTTATCCTAATTTGCGACCACAATGGCATCGTCATTGAGTTGCTTTGCGATGGCAACTAACAGTAGCAAATCTCCTCTTATTTTCGGCGACAAGTAGCGTATCGTAACCTGTGATGTCATGAAATACTGAATCACTGTCAGGTGCCGTTGTTGTAGTAAAACCAAACGTCATCTGCAGAGGCATTCTGGTCTTTCAATTTCCAGTTGAAAGTAAATGGTTAAATAAAAAATAGCCTGCGTCAAAAATAAATAATAAATAAATCATAATAATAAATAGCCTACGTTTCACCTTCAGGTAATGCACAGTGGAATTGATAACCAGTCATATAAATTTATTGCTTCTAATTCTCGGGCTTTGCTGAATTGGTGCTCACCAAGAATTTGTGCTAGCCAGATGTTCTGTTTATGTGTGTCTCACTCATTCATCATTAGATAATGAAGGTTTTAGGACCCATTCCCCAAAATTTGATCGATGTACCCTTGCTGTCTACCGAACGATTTGTTATGCAATGAATGCCTTCCGAACGACCAATCGGATTAGGAGTTAGTACTCCACAGCGCACGAGAAATGTGAATTCTACCAATGAAATTCGCTTGAGACAGCTTTGGACAACGTAGCCAATGAAATAACAACCGACTTTAACCGATCAACAACGTAGTAGCCGCTGAAACACCCAACGGGCTAATCACAACTCAGAGTAGCTCAGTCCTCCAAATGTAGAAGGCGGATATGTAGGAGTTAACAACACGGTCTTCATTAGTGTTGGAAGTGTGTATTTCAATGTCACGAACAGGATTCGCGAAAAAAACAATAGCGCGGTTCATGTAGGACACCAAACAACCTAATTTTGGAACATTTTGCCGTTATACCAGCACTCTTTCAAGTCACTTATCCGGTTCTAGTTCTCTGCGAATTCGCTCCAGGAGATTTGAAATCCACCCTTACAACTCGACTGCGTTAGAAAACCGTTCTTTTCACCGCCATCGGTGCTGCGACCCAGGTGGTATTTTTGGACCCAACAAGATTGAAACGGTAAGGCCACCAAAACTCGACTGAGAAAACCGTTCTTTTCACCGCCATCGGTGCTGCGACCCAGGTGGTATTTTTGGACCCAACAAGATTGAAACGGTAAGGCCACCAACGACAAACGCTTGGCGGGCACCTTATCAACCCTCAAGTGCTGTCCGATCCTTTCTTTTCACCTAGTATGTTCTTACACCAATCGTTATTTCGTTTTTAGACGTCTGCCCTGTTTCTAATCTAAGGCTTCAAAAAGAATAGAGAAGAATAGAAAAGTTGTTGCTACTACTCTAATTCCTTATCAGCGGACATGCCATATGTCTCGCATTGTACTGCCTTAATTTTGAGGCCACGTACCCATTAGTGCAATCCACCAAACGACATGAGTAGTATTTGCGAAAGTGTGGCGTTTTCGAACGACCTGATCTTCCTAGCCGCCCGTATTCCACCATTATGACCTTCATCCCCTAGTTGTGGCGCTTGTTCTTAAATTTGGGCGTTGCTTTTCAGCTTCCATTGATGCCTTACCGTAATGAGCCTGCGCTCTGACGTGAGTCGACGGGCGTTCCATTAGTGTTTTAGTCGTTTACAATTTTTAATAATGGCCCAGTTTTTTTCTGTCCATGCTCGTTTACAAAATAATGGCCCAGTTTTTTTCTCTCCATGTCTTGTTCTGGAACAGCAAAGTGCAGAGTGAAACTTCCAATCACCTCTTTGGTTTGTGTAACACGCGTTGATTGGACGTCTTCCAACACAGCTCTGTTCCAGGACGCACAGGACTCACACATCGTTCTTTTCTGATGGTTTCTCATTTCTTCCTCACTTTTTATCATCTTAAATCTACGTCTCCCTCAAGATGTATACCGTTTTTAGCTCAACTGTTCGGCATTGTCCACTAGTCAGCAACTGCGGAAAAGGCTGCGGTTGATAAAATTCGACATTTTCCCTTCTCATGGCGCCACATAAAGTCAAATCACCCGTTGGTTGTTCTTGGTACATAGGCGCATGTATTTTCTTGGTTACCTCACGCAATTTTTCGCAGGCAATGTTGCTACTACGGAAAACTTTGGTTCGTTGCACTTACCACACCATAGTCTGACTTTCCTATGAAACGATGGGCAATAAACTGTCCTCCCTGTTTCCGGTATGTAGATATTTCAGTTTGGATTCCTTTTCTGGTCATCTTTGAAATTTTCTCTCCGGTCTTCTCGATTTTCAGGTGCCCCTGCGGTCCGTCATGTCCGTTCCGCGTAGTACAACTAGGTCGCAAAGTTCCTCTGTGTGTTTTCCGCACTCGAGATCGTGGCTGGGGTGTGAAGACAAAGGCTCCGATTGCAACCGGCACATTTGTGGCTGAATATTTGGGCGAGGTGAGGTTGCCGAGCAACACCAACTGTACTCGTCGTGCTTTCGACAAGTACTGCCGTTTGATGGGAAACGTGTGGAGAGCAAATCGTTTGTTTCTCGTTATGTTCGCCCCATGTTACCCCTGTTTCTCCCAGCTTCTGCTGGGAGGGTCAGGGGTTGCGACGTTTATTTTTTCATTCGTCCATCGTTACGTCTCCCCATCGAACGCGTTGGTTGTCAATGGTCTTGATATATTTCTCACGTACCGGTTATGTATTTGGGAAAAGTCGCGCGTTAAAAATAACTTGATACTTGGCAAATTTCTTTGGATTAACTCTCTCGCCGCTTGTGTTCTCTTAGTGCTCATCCTGTTGTGACGCAGAAAAGGACGCTTTTCGCTAATTGACATTAGCTTGCGCCGTGGAGCGTTCGCGATATTTTGTTTGTTCCGTTCATTTTAGCATACGCTATCGCTTCTTACTTCACCTGCATAAGTCGCGTGATCCTTCTATGCAAATCCACAGTCCATTTCCTGCGTCTCGGCCCTGAATGCAGTCCATGGAATAGACGTTCGTTGTCGAAAATTTCGGATGGTATGAACAGCCGAATCTCTTTCTCACTTGTGGCGACGATGGCATTTATTCCAGTCGTCGAATACACGGATCCTTGTCTTCTGCAACGAGCGGTCTGCTACATTAGGCAGGTTCGAATTCACCTACGATCGCCTCAGACAAGGAGCTTGGCGCCACTACGTCCAACAGACGCATTCAGAAAATGCGGAAATTTGCGACATATCTCAACTAGAACTGATAAATAGGTTGTGCCATTGTCAGTGATGATGGACACTTTGGTGACTGATTAGCCGGACGTGGGGAACGCTCAGGATTTGCAAGTTTATTTACACCCGAGGTGGTCTGTTGTGGACTGCAGAAGGCACAGCACCGAACGGAATCGAAGCAGAGTTCGACGTTTCAATATTTTCGATCGACTATCGCTAGCGCAACTAAGTAGGATGGGGAGATATTTCCGCAAGACGAGGTCTCACCTAAGCAGCACTTGGCTTCAGTCTTTGGGTGTAAACCTTTTAAACTGGTGGACATTCAGTGTTGATTCCAACCCGATTGATGACCCTTTAAACCTACTAACAACCAGAGTATGCAGAATTCCGAAGCGTCATCCGTTCAAAGCCCAAGCGAATGCTCGCCCCAAGCGGGGATGAAGACTTACGAGCGAATGCGGCATCCAAATGTTGACTCGCCTACGGCCAAGCAGTTTGTAGAAGCTTCACGGTGAAACAATTGCCGATGAGACAACATTCTGTCGTGGTGTTGTAATTCTGTCGCATCCGCCTACTCATACTTTACTAATAGTTGCTGCTTTTTTCTGTTGTATATTCTGTTTGCCTTGTCATTCGGTGTACGTGGATGTCGCATCTATGAGACGAATTATCCTTCTATGATCATAGTTCCCATAAGGGGGCGAATAGGACCAGTTGGTTAGGGCGCGAATTTACTGACCGGAAGGTCCGTGGTTACAAACCGACCTCTGCCTCTCGACTTCCCCTGTCTAGGCTTGGGCAACCTGGCAGTATCCAGCCCTCGTGCCTCCTTCGTGTGGCATGGCAACCCAAACTTCCTGTCGAGGGATCGTTTCCTGCATGGCTTTCGTCGATTGATTGGCAACCATGTTAATTCTCATAGCAATCGTCGGACTGAATTACATTACCGGGATATATGGTGCCCCTAGGATGAGAAACTGAGGGGGAAAAACAACTAATGTCTTATACGAAGCGCAAGACTGCCCGTGACAAGCTTCTCCCGGAATGAGTGCACCAATTCCTTTACGGGCATCTCAGTCACATCACCTCCTTCCTGTCGTACGCGGTAGAGATTGATTTACTACGTACATGACTACGTTGCCCATGTCAACCCTACGACAAAACTATTGCTTTGTAGTTGCTGATCTATTCGCTGGGCGGGGCGGTTTGATTACAAACGTCTCATGAGCAGTCGAGATGATATCATTGGTGCGTTGTTTCGGGAGCGAAGTAATAGATCATTATTTGTGTTATTTAGACAAGTTGGATAGAAACGGGCATTAAACACGCCATCGACATCCAGTAGCGGCCATATCTTGCAGCTTCTGCAGCTAACCCAGTCCTGGGAGGCTGGTCGCACCGGCACTTTGTAATCGATCTGATATAGCTTTACCAGGTAGAAGCTTGAACATCCTTCTGTTCTCCCTCCCCTTAGTTAGGCGCGGAAGGCGGGACTCTTCTGCAAACGATAGTTCAGAGGAAGTCCTTTTTGCGCAACTGAACACTCGTTTTTCAGGGATCTCATTGCAGATTCGTCCACGCGGGCTCTGGTTCTGAGACAGCCGTTGTCAGTCACCGGACGACGTCTCAGTTCCGCTGCTCGAACTAGTTGCGTCCCATGACCATACAACGAAATAGTTCTTAAGTGGCCTGATACGCACGCCGCAAACTCTGGCGGATGTCCTGGAGCATAACTTTACATTGGATGCAAAGCTCATATCAAAGGATGGTATGACTGCGCGCATTTGATCCACATTCACCTCAGCCTTATCTGACTTTACACTGGATGCAAAGCTCATATCAAAGGATGGTATGACTGCGCACATTTGATCCATATTCACCTCAGCCTTATCTTCGAAGACACAAGTGATGTCCGCGTATTCCAAATGAACAATACCTACCTTAGCAACTGGTAGAACATCAGGCTTTTGAAAATCTCCCAGCGCTCATTCCGTTTTTTTGCGATCAGAAATTAAATAGGGATGGAGGGTGGGCATCTATGTCAGACACTACGTCGCGTACAGAGGCTTCTGAATAGCTGACCTTGTACTCTCGCCCACCAGTCCTGGGTAGAAAGAATCCACTACATTTTTCAACCTCTGGGTATTCCTCACTGAACGAGCGTGTTAATGAGCCCAATGCTCCTTGATGTTTTGGAGTACCAGAAATTTCAGTCGTGTGTACGCATGGCGTCGTTCTATCTCCTGACGGAGTTTGGAGATTTGGTCATGGCGATCCCAACTGGGTCGGATTTATACTTATTGCCCTCGAATCACTGCTCTACAGGCGACGAAGCACAGGTGACGCCAGGATTCCCGTTGTGAATTGATTCAACCCGATCCGTCCGTGATTACCAAACCCACTATAAGCTCCACTTCGTTTTTGGAAAAGGAACCAATCCCCTCAGTTGTCTGGGACAGATCGAGGCATATAGATCAGACGGCCACTGACTAAGGGCTTCACCCATGCCGTTGAGAAATGAAGATGGGAACTCCCTGATGTTTGATAAAACTTCCCGAGGCCGCGGGAGTTTCCCGGTGCAGCACCCAGGGGTTCTAGTGTGGCTACTCAAATAGCTATCCAAGGTGCCTGGCCGAGTGGACGTGGCGTCCTTTCCTAGAAATGATTAAGCCACTTTGATCCTTGGTGGTTTCGCTCTAGGGCGTTTTGCGGATACTGGTCACACGGATCAACCAAGATGAAACTCAGGTCCTCACGAATTCTTCGGCTATCCCATTTCCCTATCCTTCCGTCTTCACCATGTTTCGCGGTCAATGTGCATATCAAGTTTAATTTGGCGTCTGGTTATTCGTGGAGCTGAATTACGTTCTATACTGGCGGGTACATTTCTCCGAGATTGAAAAATTGCCACATTTTTGCTACATATTCGAGCGGGCCTCTTGGCACTCTGTCACAGGGTATCCGTTGGTATTGTGCAAAAATGTGGCGCTCTCGTTGCAGTACGAACTGACATCCGACGCTAGAGCATTTGGGGGAGAGTTCAAAAAACGCTTATGATAAATTCGTCTAATTCAGGGATCTACTAATTTATCGTTCGCCACGTGATTTATCCGCCCCCTAGCGCGACCCCGTTAGCTCTAAAAGTAGGAGCGACTACGTACGAGTGCATAGCCGAGATACACATAAGTGTTCGTACATTAGCGGTGGTAGTCATTGGTCCGCACCGTTTGTGACTGGTGGCAATTTCATGGAATTGGGCTCGTGGCTGGCACGCTGTTGGAGTGCGTGTGTTTAGATGTCTCGGTCAACCACAACGCTGAAGCAGTCGTTCACTCCTGTCGTTACGCATCAAGCACAATTCAAGTTAGATAACCAGTTGAGCCTCAGATCTACTAGGTTTGTGTATTCACATCTCTGGCAATCACAACCACATCTGAGCTCATAGCCCCCGCAAAATGGCGCTCAAGGTTTCCTTCAATGGTGTTGGTTGGGGCGTAAGCAAAAATGATTATTGAACAACAATCAATTTCCGGATCTTGCAACGGACCACTTCGGCAACCAGTCAAGCAAGGATTCTTCCGGCCGGTGAATAAGGACGATTCGAACCCACCTACGCCTGCCTTACGGGAGACACGCAGCGAGTGGAAACTGGGGGGGGGGGGGGCTGCTTGCATCTGGAATTACTGTTCCTTCTTTACTTCACACATCAATGTCAAACGACTTCGGTGTGCAAGCATAAGCAGCTTGTCCTACTTGCTTTGAAGTGTGACTATTAAGTGCACTCAAACAAGCCAGCTGTTGGGGCTTGAAATTTGGCTTTGAAATGTTCGAGTACATTGGCTCCGGTCGACCGGGATACGTTGCGACCAAGAACGATAATATGGAATGGGACCGACGGTCATAGCTGCTGAGCCTACATGGAGAATGGAATTGGGGAGTTAAGGGAAAACTTTTTGATAGTAAAAAGGGGGCTTAGCAGTACCCTGTTGCCGCTTACTCCCTCTACTGTATGCAGTGGCTGATGACGCCTCCTGGCGGTCGGTATTGCATGAGAGTAACTTAAGCTGGAGGTGTCGTGATTGTACATGGACAAGGTTACTGCCGGATCACCAAAACCCAGACGGTCGCGATAGAATCCTCAGTCAAAGTCTTTGTCTCAAAAGGTTAGCCGCAAACTGGTGGAGTTGGGAGGAAAATGTCAGTACAGCACTCGTCTTAAAGAATTCACCACACGTTTTCCAGCCCCAACTTGGAGAAACAGGAGACTGTTCGTCAAATCGCTGGTGACTGACAAACTTGATATGAGGTATCAACAAGACTCCCCAGGATACCTCAGTTGGTTGCGGAGACGAAAACTGTCAAAATAATTTGAGGCAATCTTTTGACGAACCAAAGAGTGCCGATGTACGTCCAGTGATTCGCATGAATAGAAGTTCAGCCCTAATCCCTGAAGTGGGGGGAGTTTTTTCTATTCACGCTTCCTTCTCCGCATGTCGAATGGACTACTGTGCCGTAGAGCACTCGGTGCTCAGCCATCTTCCTCTGACGAAGGCTGCGTAGCTTACTGTGTAGATCTTGAGCATCCAACTTTCGTGTTTATAAGCTGTCTGTGTGGAGGCAGCCCGTCATACTTGCGGTTCTAAGCACATTTCGGTCATTGCCAATAATGCACCAGCTCCGGATATATCACCATTACTGAGCAGCTCTTTACGACAGATGGTAACTGAGACCGGGCACCTGTTTTCTCCGTCTTTTAGTTTAATGAGAGATTGTACGGTATTGATGCCGATTCTGGTTTTTCATACGCACCCTAATCCCAGTTCTCCTGTCGTCGGTAGATAAATAACGACGGCGTTTCAACTCATTCCACCCAGTCGTTTGGCTTAGTGCCAGGAGAGTGCGCAACAGCTTGCCTCGTGCAACGTCGTTTTCATCATCCCTGATTTCTCATGCAGGGTTGCAGTTGCCCGGTTAACAGGGCTAATCTGAAGACATGTGGCGTGATTATCTGTAATTGCAGAGCTAAATGCTGAGTACAGCTACAGAGAAACTTGTGAAAAATAACACGTCGTCGGATTTGACGCTTTTTTTGCTTTTGGATATCATTCGAGTGTTATTCGCTTTATCGAGAAGCCCCTGTCTTTTTCAAAGGCCAGATTGTCTGTGGGGGCCGTCAACTTCAAGCTTCGCATAGTAAATCTTTGTTAATGCTTCTTAGAAAAAGGGAATTAATCCTCTGGTCCGAACATGTGGCGGAATTGTTCACAATCCCCTGATTTGTCGCTTCACTAGACCTATGAAATCTTCGAACCGTTGTCACCAGCTGAATGTTCTTTTGCCCACTGAGCTTGACAGCTTGTGAACAATCCTTTCGTACCAGCCGAATTAACAGCACACAACTGGATAGTTGATTCCTCTCCTACAGGCGTTTATATAGTCCTCAGAACGTGTACGGCATCTTTTTCATGATTGGTTAGTTATGGGCTGGCTTTGTGTAACTTGATTGGTCCCTTTTAATTTCTTACAGCGTGCTGTCATTTGCTTGCGCTTGATTGGCTCGTTGGAGTATTATGTTTCAACATCTGTTTTCCTTTGTTTTGGTTCGTCTCATGGTTTGTTTTTGTTTCCTGTGTTCTGTGTTTTCTGTTTTATGTGCTCCTTCTATTTAATTGGCAGATTGGCAACTATTTATTTTTAGAAGTTTTGATTCTATAATTGAGGTGTCTCGCCGTTTTTCAATACTATTTAGAGTCCAACCAGGCATTCCTCCGTAAGGGTTGTCTAACTTAGTCGAGTCCGCGTATAGTGTAGCTTATAGTTGGTTATTTGTTATCACCATCTAGAAACACCGGTGGGTTGTTTTTTTTTCGTTACGAGATGGATGTCTTGAGGTAGTTCGATGCGTTCCTACGGAATAGCAAGATTGTCACTCGTATATAAAGCGTACGAGGTCCGATCGCATCCAGGGAGTCGATGCTTCTTGCTACTGATCTTAATCATTTACAGCAGTCTCCTTGAACCGAAAACCGCGTAATCAGGCGTAGATCCGATTTTTGGCACACGTCTTGGTTTCACTTTGTGCATTTTTGGTGCCCCGGCGACTCCCGTCCTTCCAGCGTTTTAACTGATTTTTGGTGCCCCGGCTGTTCAGCGACTCCCGTCCTTCCAGCGTTTTAACTGACAGATGTGAACAGTGTAGATGCATCGAAAAAATGTTACTTCGTCTTCTTTGAATTCCACGGTTCTCCCTCAAGTACCTTCCGAATGTTGCGCTCTTTTGAGATGTTTTCACCACTTTTTTGAATGTTTTACATGGGGCCTCACCATAGTAATACATCTGGACGTAGTGATGTTGATTTCTTTGAAGCTTTGGGTAAGTCACAGAATCGGGTAACTCCCACGCTCATCTTCAGTGCACTACCTCCGTGACTTCTTGAAGCCCTGAAATGAGGAGAAACCGTTTAAGTATAGTTGTGTTTATGACTGTACCTTCTTATTAAGTCAGTTCTTAAGAGGACTGTGATCGTTATCACAGACAGCAGCATCAGTGTTTAGCCTGATAGCCTGCTTCTTGAATGTTCGTCTTAGGACAGTCAGTTTGAAACAAAAAAGGCACACAGTCATGAAAAGGATCCGGCCCGCCACAAGTCTCTTGAGTTCCCACCCCCGAAAACACTCAGACAGCGCGAATTCGGCGGACGTTGGCCAGCGGCCAAGCTTATGAATATTTATCGTTTACCCGATATTCTCGTCAACGCCGATATAACATATCCTTGATCCATACCGTTTTACCTGTGAGCTATATGCTTTCCATGCCCCAATTGCACTACTGGAAGAACGCAAGTAGGTAGGGTGCGATTTGATTTTATTGACCAGCTTACTGTTGGTTTCCAGAGTTTGATGGCTCTACTGGTTAAAGCGCGAACCTCCTGATCGAAAGGTCTGTGTTTCGAATTCGACCTCTGCCTCTCGACTTCCCTTTTCTAGGCTTGGGCAACCTGGCAGTATCCCTCATGCTTCCTTTGGGTAGCATAGCAACTAGGCACCGAACTGGTGCTACAGCTGAACGATTTTTTTCAGTTTGATCAACAGTATTTTTCTGAACACCCGCAGCCAAACTCAGCTTTTTAAACGCAATTTGTTGATAGTTTGTTTGACCAATTGTTTAATTGGTTTGTCCAAGCTTGTTTCAGAGTCACTTTATTTGCTACTAAATAGCCTCGTCCCTATCAGTTTTTCGTTTCGCACTGGATTTTTATTTTACCGATTTCCATATTTCTGTTTTTGCCTATCGGTTGATTTTTCCACCCACTCTGTATGGCTATCGAGAGATGAACTATTGTCGATTTGAAAAATGTGATTGGTCACCAATTTAACTTTACTGCACTTTTTTAGATTTTAACCTTTGAAGAGGCTGAGCAACGCGGCGTAATCTACGACAAACAAACGATGACCTATCTATTTGATTTGGACTTTGAGGGTGACGCCCATTATACGGTGGATGCCTCGCAAATGGGGAACATTTCTCACTTCTTCAATCATTCGGTAGGTGCTCTATAACTGATGGAAGCAGGCTAGAAATAGCCCAGCGGTTACGGCGCAAACTTATTAACCGGAAGGTCTCTTGTTCAAACCGAACACAAGCGTGCCGGCTTCTCTTGTCTAGGCTTGATTAGCGTGGCGGTAGCTCAGACCTCTTAATTCCTTCGGGTGGCACGGCGATTAGACACTGCCATCGCAATTCAGGATGCTGCAATTTTCCACATCGCTGACCATTGGTAATGATTAGCTTTCGGCTAGTCAGTGTTTATTCTGTTACGAACTGTTCTTTTTGTCGTTACTTCCCAAAAAATCAGTCTCCTATTGATCATCCACCTTATATTGTATCCCATTTCTCACTCTGCTTCAGTTGAATGGCCATTTAGTTTTTTCTGCCAATATCCTCTAGATACCAGTATGTAACTTGCTGTTTATTGATCTTGTGAACAATTAGTTAGTAATACTCGCAACACCTTTTCGGTGTCTAGCTGTCATGCGGCCCCAACGAAGCACAGGTGTTGAGCTACTACCTGGTCGCTCAAGCCCAGACAGGAGCAGTCGAGATGCAGATGTTGTGTTCGAACCAATAACCCTTCAGTTCATAAACTAGCGTCTTCACCACCGAGCTATCTTAACCTTTTGTACTTTTTTGCGATCTATTGTGAAAGCTTATAGCTTGATGAAATGCTCGAGCAGATGTGTCTCTCCGACGAAATCCGTGGCGGTGGTTCATGACTTGGTCCTCCTTTTCTTTGGTTGTTCAGGTTGATGAACGCAGGATTGTCTTACACACCTCAAGCACTCTAAAGTGGCCTAGGATGCTCTCGCACGAGGACAACCTTACCGTTTTAGCGTTTTTTTTCGATTTCGCTAATCACTGGACCCCAGCACAACTGTTACTGTGAGTGGTAATCAAGATGCGAAGATGCTATGAATCGTTCACCATCATGTTCGTACTCGCTTGTGCTACCGAATGTCGCTGTTTGCGTGTCTCTTGTTCATAAACCCAGATGGCATAATACAGTGTTGGACTCTTTTTTCTAACAGTAACATTCCCCGCACTCTCCAGACTCTGAGAACACATGTTGGACAGAAATGTTTGCCTTACGTGTAACAGATTGCTATTGCAGGCTGCAGAGAAACCTGACCGGGGCGAGATGGCTCAGGTGGTTAGAGTGCGAATTTACCGACCAGAAGGTCCCGGGTTCGAATTCTACATCTGCCTCTCGAATTCTCCTGTCTAAGCTTGGGCCATCTGGCATTACCACCAGCCCTCGTGCTTCCTTCGTATGGCACGGCAGCTAGGCACCGAAAGGGTGTTTTTTCCAGAAACCTGAGTAGTATTTCGCTCTAAATGTTTTTTGGACAACGTTCCGCCCTGTTTTCTGATATGGCTAGGGTCTTTTGCCTTCGTCCCTTTCCAGTGTGATCCGAACTTGACAGTACGATGTGTATTTGTCGAGTGCCTGAATACGAAGCTACCTCGGATCGCGTTGTTCGCAGCCCGTTTTATCAAGAAAGATGAGGAACTGACGTTCGACTACAACATGACAGGTAAGCTTTTGTCATTTCATATGGCCACATCCCCGGCTGCTTCTGTATGTTAGGTGTTCGCTTGATGGAATCCTGCTGTGTATAAATAAGTGCTTTTCGGTTTTAACCACAGCCTGCTGTTTGTTCAAGGTTTCTGTTCTACTTCCAAGGCTTCATTGTCTCGATTTGTTTTTTGAAAGGCACGCGGAACATTGTCCCATCCAACTTTTTTTGTCAGTTCCACTCAAGATGTAAGCCACAAAAGGATGCATTCTGTCATCATGAATTTCGGTTTCACTATACTCAACTTTCAAAGCACTTGGAAGCAATCCTACGGGTACCATTCTCCTTCTTGATGTGTTTTTTTTGCCTCTAACCATGTAAAATTTCTTCAATAGGAGCGATACAAAGTGAGGAAGGTCTGAACGCTGAGCCGGGTTCTACAGAGCCGCTCGAAAGCACGGATAGTCTTGCCAACGGAACAGAGAAGAAAAGTTCACCACCCTCCACGATCTCTGTTGAGCTTACTGCAGACACCGCGAGCGAGGTTAGTATTTTTATGGGTTATGCTTTCCATTCCGTGTCATTTATCGGTGCTCCGCTTACATTCTTTTATTCGCTTGTTCTCTCGGCACAATTGTCCGTGTATATTTCGTGTTTTTCTCATCACGGAACGCTTTTCCTCTTCTTTTTTTTTATCTCGAACACGCATTCCTACATTTCCATGTACAGTTTTTTGGGTCCGCCACGGTTTTTTGCCATTTTCCTCGTGTACTGCTTATATGTTATCCAAGACCTTACACTGTACTTTCAGTTATACAACAAATTTCGGTTACCTACAGTCAATTTTATCCTTCCTATCAGTGCAAGTCCTTCGTTTTATGTGTATGACTCTTGTTCCGGTGGATTCATTACCCGTCGGAAGCAATCAGATCGCTCGGTAGTATGAAAGCGGAGACGTGGTAATCCCAGCTGGAAGCCTGGGTTCGACCGTCTGCCGCGGCAGTCGTTTGTCCTTATTGATCCGTTCAGTTATTCATCATCAAGCAGTCTGCATCTTGATCACAGAGTTTAAAACAACACAGCACGAGAATTATCATTTTACGTTGATGGATATCGCTTCCTAGGGGGCGATTTGTTCGCAGGTGTCC
The DNA here is from genome assembly GCF_000715545.1 of Opisthorchis viverrini. Taxonomy (NCBI): domain Eukaryota; kingdom Metazoa; phylum Platyhelminthes; class Trematoda; order Opisthorchiida; family Opisthorchiidae; genus Opisthorchis; species Opisthorchis viverrini. The sequence goes on from NW_008751759.1 coordinate 325,075, forward strand.
AAAGATAACCTTTTATTCTTGCGCTGCGCGTAGATCAGCTGTACTGTGTGACGGAGATTTTACCAGAAGATGATCTTACGATAGCTCTGTTTGCCTAGCCGTATGCTGTTATCTTCATTGAAACCAGGGAGTTTCCTGTGCACACTGGTCACTACGACAATGTGGACCACTTTTTTCCCAACCAACTCGTGTTTTTCGGTCCATACAAGCCTAACACGCAGTAAGCCGGTCGACAAAGCTCATTATCCTCGGTACAATGTACTCTGACTTTCGTGAAGTAGGTTCTGAAATTTCTATTTTCGTCCTGTAGGTGAAGCCAATGTATGCTAAAAAGCCGGGAAATTCTGTTCAGTTTTCGTCCTTATTGGGATTCATTAGCAGTGTATAACTCAGAAAACTCCAGGGGCTCTCGAACCCGCGAATGGTAGTTTGAACACGTTATCGTTCGGCCACGAGCGGCTGATCACTCATCCTTCCATCGCGGGATCTCCATCACGTGGACACATCTCTTGACTGGCTCCTCGGGTGACGTCTTCCGAGATGGATGTTTCACTCGCCTTGTAAAATTGTTCCTCCTCTGAGCTACTAGCAGACTAGTGCTGGTGTGAAGAGACGGCGATATACGGCGTATATACGGACCCAATCAACACTGGAAAGCCCAGGAGTTTTGTACAGCTGTTCCATTCTTTTTGAGGACCATGAACAGTGCACATTTCATTCTGAAATCTCATTGCTTTGTTTTCCGATTACCTTTTTTGCAGTGGTTGTTTGAAAAAATCGCAGGCAGAACCATAGTATACTGACCGTTGATAAATTATCAAGGAAGATACTCTCACGTTCTATCCTGTCATTCTACGTCGTACTTGAAGAACTTGTGCGAGATGGCTCAAGCGGTTAGAGGGCGAATTTACTGACCGTAATGTCCGTGGTTCGGAGCCGGCCTCTTCCTAGGCTTGGGCGACCTGGCAGTATCCCAGCCTTCGTGCTTCCTTCAGGTAGCATGGCAGCTAGGCGCCGGAAGGGTGTTACAGATGAACGATTTTTTTTATAGAGAAATTGTTCTGGCAAGTATGTCAATAAGACTGAACGGTCAGTTGGCGTTTTCTGGACACCATCACTAAGGCTCCTTTCAAGGATTCATACGCTCAAACGCTCCTGAGGAGAGAGTGCTTCTCCCGCTCAAGGGGTGGTGGAGGCTGTTAGTAGTGTCCGTGGTGAAACATACTAAATTAGTATGTTTCCGCTTGTTCAGCTGCCAAGATTTGGGATAATGTGGCGTACCACACCTTATCTGATCTAAACACCTATCCTCAGTCTGTTAAGTCTCACTGTTGACTCTTTGGAAAGTTCGGCCCAACGAGCGTGTGTTACGTGATCGTTCCGGCTTTTTCCGTAACCTACTGGACAATATCTTGTGGTAGTCCAATAGGAGACACGTCGTTTGTCTAAACTATCCTTCACGGGCGAGCGTGTGTTACGTGATTGTTCCGGCTTTTTTCTTCCGTAACCAGCGGACAATATCTTGCAGTAGTCCAATAGGAGATACGTCGTCTGTCTAAACTATCCTTCACGAGTGGCCCAGGAAATCAGCTGTCGTGCTTTTTAATCACCCATTTCGATTTAGGCGGTCGTAGACCAGGTTTGGACGCAATTTGCAGGCCACTCAGGAATTCCGTCGGCACGAGTCGTACACAGCATGGGCACATAAAATGCTCAATATGTTCAATAAATCAAAGCCATGCAACCCTCTTGGCATGATGCTTCAGCCCCAATCTGTCGCACATGCGTTCCTTCAGTTGACCGAACAGTTTGACGATAACAACACCGATGACTCGAGACTATTGTTTTCCGCTCTGCGAATGGGATTTGTCTTGACCTAATTAACAACGAAGTGAGCTGACCCGAAGTGGTGAAAATGCTCACTAATGTTACTATCCCGGTTATCTTTCATCCATAGATCCTTCGAATTAGGTTTTATTTTTATGTCGAGTAACTCATCAGTATTTTTCCAACCTATGATTCTAGTAGAACATCTAATTTAGCGTGGGTAACTAGCATTTGTCTGCTAAGAACCTCACTTTTAATCACGCCCACTTAATTATTTGTGGTGTCATGTTGATAAGAAGCTTAGAAAACAAGCCTAATCTTTGAGCCTCAGAACGGCTACTTCCTCATGTTGAAATCAATTGGGTAGAAGCATTGTCACAAGCTCTGTGCAGTACATTCGGCGGTTTTTTTTCGGTGTTACATTTCACCTAATCTTACGATAGAATATAGTGAGAAGAATGCGTCACGAAATGATTGGGGGATGAGACATCCCGTTTCTCGAGTCGTTCCACTTGGCTCCCTTAAGTCGGGGTCTCTTGGCACATAGAAGGTAACCTTGAGAGACTTACCAGTGTATTGTACACGTCGAAACCAATACCGACTGCCACTGCGTTTACTTGTTGATTTGGGAGGCGAAGGTTGTCAGGTGTTTCCATCCTTTGAGTCAGTTCTCTCTTTTCGCTTGTTTTTAAGGCCCAAACGATTATTACCTGAGGTTTTTATGAGGGCAAAATGGGTTATTGTTATCTGTGTGGCTTGATCCGTGTGAGTTTGATCGTATCGTGGTGTAGGTACTTTTGCTTTGCCTTGTCTTCCCCACGTCCGCATTGTTGACAATCGTTTCATCGATTATATTCTTCTGACTGTCAAATTGATTTTGCCTCATTGAGCTGCGTGCGAACAAGATGGTCGGGATGTGTCATTCCGACCCGCTATCACAGCGAGTCAGATGATGGCGAACTGGGAGCAATACCAGGAGGGCTGCTCCTATTGAGCTCTGCCAACTCCTCCATAGAGACGCAACCGATTAGCGCCTTGATGTAGAAACACCGTCGGAGTGCCTCTTCCGTGCATTTATTACCGCCAAACAATTTTTCGGTCTTCCGTTGCCCAATCGTTTCAGCCCTGAACGTTTGATCTCGCATGTTTTGATCTGCGATAAAGTTTTCAATCTGTTTATCTGTTTCCGCTACTGAAAGCATTGGTTTCGACACTGAACTTTGTTGTGCCGCGTTTAGTTTTCACTTGGATGTACTCTGTGTGTGTTGACAAAGCTTGTCACGTACAAGTGCGTCCTGTTTCAACAGCGGTCGTCCACTAGTGTTTTGAGTGTACATTAGGTATGTTCCACACGTGACATCACGTGGCGTCAATTGTTCTCCCGATGTTCGTGCACATGGTAGGTAGGAATTTGGCTTTACTAATCCATGATTCATGATATCCTCTTCAAGTTACCGAAGCATTTTCGTGGTCTCCGGCTTCACTGCTTCGGTAGTTTCACGCTGTCTCTCACAACTTACCGGCGCTTCGCAGCGCAGGCGAAGGTACTGGTGGTATCGTTATAGTAGAATTCAAGCTAAGGACGACAAATTCCTTGTCAGGTCCACTGTCGGGAAAATGAACCCGGGTTATAACTTTGATTGTTTAATACAAATACATAAATGCATACCACAAGGGCTGCTTACGTAAGTTCTCCACTTGTGGTAGTCATCACTATGGGTTAGCAAATCGCATTTGTGTGCATCGTAGTCGGCTTTGAGTTGCAATGTTTTTCCTCTGCTAATGAAAGATTATATATACTCTAGCCAATAAAGGGTAAAATATCGCGGCTGTTTTGTACAGTGCGTTCGATCGGTTTGTATCCGGATCGATATCTCGACCAATCAGGTCGCGATCTTCATTTATGTGAATCGTCAAAATTGTGCTACTTGTTTAAGTAAGTAGTTTGATAACTGATGTTATTTTCTATCGACACATTCGTATCCAGTAGACCACCACGTCCCATGGTTCAGCAATCGAAACAGTCTCTTATCTAGCTGGGAATCAATAGACGAAAGTAGGTGTACGTCGTGATTGCCCCAACGAAATCCTATGTTCGCGCTTTATATGAACGTACCGAATATTCAGAGGTAGTGACAAGCTATTAGTGATTGCATACGAGATAGACTGCTCACTAGTTAGACGCCTTCTGCTCTGCTATTGGGGTGGAAGTTTATCCTCTGATAATAGCGGAGTTCCGTATTGAAGATCGCGTGGTTTCTGGTTGGACCGTGACGAATTAATACGACATTGGTATATCGGGTTATACCAGCAGACGCTTCGGCCACCGATGGGGACCATCCTTATAAGTGGTACGATCAGAATAATGAACGTCGAAAAGCGGCCGAACATGACTTTTCTGTAAGGAGTTGCTTCTGGAACACTCGCATAACTCTGATCCCTTTTAGAAACATCCCTGGACTGATTGCCTTTTGTCCAGAATAGTTAGCAGATATAAACTTTTGGATTGAGTGGATTCATTCCTTGTTTGGAGTTTCCCATTCAATAATGACCCCGCTGACTTTCCCCAAATTGCAAATGTGCGAGCGCATTCGATTAAACGTCTTTGACCCAAGTATTTCTGATGGTTCGCGTTGGTTTATTGTCCACGTCGATCTTTCGTGAAATACTGGTGAACAACATGTTAACTCTGTCGGTGCGGACAGTTTTTATCTTGGATGCATCTCTGTCCAACGGCCACATTTTCTGATCTATTCGGCCTGTTGCGGCTCTCTTCCTAACGGTAGCTTACAAGCACAGCACACCAGTTTCCAATAATGCTACTTATTCGCCATAAGACCACAATTTGAAATGCCTTTAGCTGTGGGGCACATAGAGTAAGATGGGCTTTTTTAGTCTCTGAATATGTCACAAACTCCGTTTCTCACCACCCCTGTTCTCTATCTTGCGCGTTCTTGTGCTGTGTACATCCTTCTGGTTATCAGGTTGCCTTTAGCGCTCAGAATTTCGTCAACCTGTTCTTTCTCTATCTCTAGGCGTCGGCCGACACCAGGTCACTGTCATCCAAGGTGAGTATCGTGTTGTTTTTTTCATTTCTCGTTTGTTGTTTTTGTGGATCTTTGAAAATGGAATGTCCTCCTGTTTGTGTAGGTTCTGTATGTCTCTATCATGCGCATCTCCCCTGTTATCGTTCCGATCTTTCATGTTTCCTTGCTTCATTGCGCTATTCTATTGTCTGCCACGGTAACTACTCGCCTTTCACATTTTGATCATCACCTCACTTCTTATCTTTTTGTGTTTTTTTTCTAGGGACCGCGAATGAAATGTCTGTGTCGCAGCAAAAACTGCCGCGGCTATTTGGTTGCCTAGATTTGTGCTCAGAATTCGCATTTTGGCTACCTTTCTCATACTTCTATGTTCCTTGGTTGCCTAGGTTTGTGCTCAGAATTCGCACTTTGGCTACCTTTCTCATACTTCTATGTTCTCACTGTTTACCAGATTCGTTCTATTTTCCTACTGTATACTGAGTAACCCTGTATACGTTTCTAATAGCCCGAATTCCGAAGCAGGTTGTCCCGCTTGTACCCCTCATGATCCTCCCGTCCTCATTGTCCACGGAACAGGTCACTCTTTATTCATGCTCCCCGTTTTCCACAACAACCAACCAGGATTCAGGATTTCCGAGCCGAGATAGGTTTTATGCTAGAATATATTCAATTGTTTCGGTACTTGGAGTTTTTTTTCTATCTGAGTTCATTTTTTTCCAGTTATTCAATCACTTTCACTGATGGCTGCCTAACCACCACTCGAGTTGCAAGAGACCGATATTAAGCACTGCTGCCTAATATTGAAAAGAAGGATGCTATTTCTGCGGTGTCTACCCATCGTACGCTCAACATACGACGGTATATAACGCCAGGTAACAAGGGATGAACCTGTCGCTTTCAAGATGATATGAACGGCAAATGTACAGCTGGAAATTTCCAATGCCCTCTGTGCACTTCCTCTGCTCTCATCTCAGTCGATTTCGTTATTACCATCTAAAGAAGGATTTCGACCGTTTCGAAGACTGAAAACGATCCAATGTGAAAATTTACAGAATTGATGTATCCAAGAGAATGGCGAAATAATTTGATCTCAAATTTATCTTCGTTTCAGGAATTATGCATCCTGAGAGCAGGACTGTGCATCCAAAGGAGGAGAGAAAACCTTTGCACGTAGCACGTTTTCGAGAGAGCCGCGGCTTTTTCAATCGTGTACCGAGTTGTTGCTACGGTGAGATGTGTTGTGAGAGTGTAGGATCACAGACCATTTACTCTGGTTCATTTCACGTGTTTGTCAAATGGTCTTGTATTAATGAACCCGTGCATCCACTCTTCTACATGCATATCTAGTGAAGTTTCCAAATATCGTACCAACTCAGGATATTGGGGCAGCCGAACTCATCCATCTGCTGCCACCTGCACAGTCGAATTGACCGAACGCCTCTTTCTTAGGCGTCCCAATCAAGTCCATTCCCTTCTAGCACTTCGGTTCTACGGTAAGTCGAAACCAGAGCTGTATTTACCCGACCTGGAAGAGGTCAGATTAACAACGTCAAATCCGAGGATATACAACAGACCTGGAGCTCTGTTCCATCACTGAGGAATGGACAAGCATCTTTGTTAAAGCCATCGAGTGCGACCGCATGAGATTGAACAGAATTTGAGTCGTTTCGAGACCACGGAGCACCCAAAATGCGTAGCGAACGAAACCCAATCCGCAGTCTGATTGCAAGTGTACAGATTTTCCGTGCTCCATTTTCCAGGCTTACGCTTGGACTGATGAAAATACAGAGCTCCACTCATCAGCCAAGCGGAGAAAGAGTCCTTCACGGAATGTTATCTGCGGTCATTGGACAATGCGCCCTTTCCACTTTTGTGGCCCCTCGTTGTGTGGAAGCCTATCCGCGGATATACCCTCCTGCTACCAGAGGATGGCTTCAGACTAAAAGCGGTTTGCATCCAGCCCTACCGGTCATCATATCTTGTCAGTTCTCTTCCGTCATTAGGGCGTATTATTTCCCAATGGAAGTAATTCCTTGCACCCACCAACTTTCTTCTTTTTTCGTGCATGCTTGCATTCATACGCACGAATGGTTCAAATGGTTGTTCATTTGTGGATACAGTGGGTCCTACCCTAAAAATGTGTATTATAAGATAGGTCGCATTCAACCGGATCTCAACTACCGCTGAATTCTGTGTGGCAGCATCCTGAACGCCGTTTTGGACCGATGATCCACCATCCCGCTGACAGATTCCAGTTCATTCGGCACCTCAACAATGTCTGCTTAGGGAACCCGCAGCGTTTTTCACGGGAGTTCTTAGAGGATTTTACCCTCTCCCACTTCCTTTTTGCAGACGATCTAGGCGTGTTCATTTTTCATCGTGGCTGATTACTAGCCCTTCTAGATTTTTCCCCGGCTCCAATGTGGCAATTATTTTAGAGAGTTGATCTTGACGGCGCTGGAATTTGTTCAGCATAGCCGGTCAGGGAACTTCCGCAAGATTAATAATTTTTATATGCCTTGAAAATTCTGGCATTCCATCTGGTGAACCTCAGTCAGTAATTTTGTGCTACTGTCTCTATCCGCGTTTGTGCGGACTGAGTCTTATGTGGTTTGAGTAGCTTTAACCGACGTGTCACCAGTCAGTTCTTAAGGTTTCGGCAAAGACTTTCGGTTTCTTACTTGCGTCGCAATAATGCTGTATCACTTTACCTCTCCGCGCGAATGGGTCCCCGACATCTTCAGGAATATCGAGGCGTATTCCTGGTCGCCCCCAGTGACCATTCGATCAAATGGACACGTTCCTCCGGGGATGTAAACGATTCATGATAAAGGCCAACTTCAGCATGTAGAATGACGGCTTCACCCGTCCTGGATGGGATTCAGTCGTACCGATATGGACATCAACAACTATTTTGGAAGCTTCAGATGTCCCCAGGATACTATAATCTCTTGCATCGTTTCCCTGTTTTCAAATCTCAAAATGCTGCCATATTTTTCGAAGACAGGCCTGTCGTATTTCAGTGGATATTAAGGAGAGTCTTGGCAACTTGACGGTCTGTTTGCCTTGTTTAGCGTTGAACCATCCATTGTTGACGTGCTCCGATGCTGAAATGTCCCCCCCCCCCAAGTAGACCTTGCAGAGAACTCATCATACCCTTGGCTATTGCGCTGATTGGTGGGACCATCACCTGAATATCGGCGCTGAGACTTCCGTCATCCACAATCCCCGTCCGCTGAAAATTCTCGTGGGTTCCTCGGACGTCTCACCTTAAGCAACTAACCGTTTTGTCCTCGTTCATTGTACGTACCACCACTGAAACATGTGTACGCCCTGATCATACGTCAAGCGAGATAATGCGACCTTTGCGTGTGCGGCTGGCTATTCGATTGTTCCACGTACATTCAATTTTGGTAACGAGGCCTACAACTTAACATGGTGCCCTCCCTACTGGCCGTACTTCTCACCCACCCGAATGTTCAATCTATTTGCATACCCAGGCCCGAATGATATTTGCCCCACCCGAAGGTGCACGCCACCGCCGAATCACCAAACTGAAATGGATTGGGGTGCATAATTTCCACGTAAACAGTAATATAGGCGTGCACACAGGAACCCTGTGCTGTCAATGGGTTTCCACATGCGATCCCTAAGGAGTGTGAGTGCGTGCATACCCGTAAGTGACGGCAAAATGCGCTATTAGCGTGTATTAACTCTGCATGTGTTAGATATAATCGTAGCGCTTGCTGAGAGTGTATCTGACATTTTTTTCAACTGGACTGCAAAACGTTCTGCCGACCTTAACTGGCGACGGGCGTGTTGTCTACACAGACCTCGCTGATGTTGCCATGGGTACATATGTGTATGCCGACCATTGTTTGTTGGAACATACTATGAATTCCAGGTTATTCAGTAGAAGCATTTAACGGAGGTTAATAAAATTATGGTATATCTTCCATCTGTCTATCTTGCACCCATTTGGTGCTTGGTAGGTGTCGCAAGATAAATCTGCCAACTAGTGGCACAGCCCACTCTGTTGATCTCCCTTCGGACTGACTATCCGAAGGTTCTAAAGCCAGAGTACCCCGACAGGATTAGACCAAGTCCTCGTCCTACTTAAGAGTATTTTGATGTGGACTTTTTGTATCTGTGTGGCCATAAGGGACCGTTTGTGACAAATCTCCTGTCTTCAGTGCGTTTTGGCGTTGTTGATGATAGTGATATCGATTTTGGCAGTGCTCCTAGTGATAGGACTGCCGCCAAACGTGGAGTAGTAGATTTCGTGTTGTTCAGTTTCTAAGTAGTTGAAGGTTGCTTTGCTTGTCCAATAGAAATGTCCAACTGGAGACAACCAGCTTCTCATGAGAAAATTTTCTGGCTGTGAATTTTCCTTTCACTGGTTAAAACGCAATCTGGCGCAGTACGTTTCTTGATATTACACCCGCACACCGAATGCGAACTTATTACTTGATAGATGCACTTGTTCAGCTTTTCTTCAACGTTTACCCAGATGCACTTTTTGAGATTCACAAAGAAAAAATTTGACCACGCGTCGTGCTTGTGACAATATTTTATCCATCGACAAAAAAAGGATGTCGTTCTGTCATGGGTTATCTAACAGCCAAACTGTTACTGGAGTCAGATAAGACCGAATAAATTTTCCATCAAGTACCTTTGAAATGAATGTCACCCGTATGTAAAATAAGCCATCAGCGCTCCCTTATCCGAAGACCTGACCAACATTTTTGTATGAAATCAGGAAAATGACTGCACAAGACGCTCTCAATTGGTTATGGTCGCACGCTGCTTACGTGTTGTGGTACGTACGTACTTCATAATTTCCAAACTCTATGTTGGCCAGACCCACTGCGATCCAACCCGCTATGGACCACAGCATTCTGTGTACTGAGAACCTGGTGAGTATGGTAGTTATCTCGATGGCCAGAAGTTGTTTCCCGCGGGAGGGTGGCGTTAGGTCAAACTACAATGTTGTAAAAGCGGGTTACAACTAGTTCATCCATATTCGAGTCCTTTTTTGCTTATCTCTCTAGTCTAAACTGATTTTATTTGCTCCAACAGACCAAGTGTATAAGCTAGAGTCGTCTGTGATCCATTACAGCTTAGAGTTACTCGTCAGGTTCTCAACCTTCAGCCAATCTCTTAGCAGTCCTCCGACAAAAGTCTTGCCCGTGTTGACTGGTGGTTTATTATAGGAGTTTGTGGCTCATTGATCTTGGAGGTGTGAACTGAGAGACATGTGTTGAGTAGCCTTTTCAACCGCCACCTTGCTGTTCACTACTCATTGTAATCACACATAAGTAACCGCATGCTAATATGGATACGGCGTAATCCAGAACCTCATGTTTTGGCCATTCGACAGTCGACTTCCTTTACAGGTTCAACTCGCATTTTATTCTGAAAGGGTAGCTCCACCCACCTCTCCGTGAGCTACATCCTAAGCAGATGCCGGTTGCGTGATGGCCGAAAGAGTTGAACATGAGAGTTACCGACAGTAAGTTAACGTCCTAGATGTCAATCTCGTTTTGGAATAATTCAGGATGTGCACGAAGTTTACCAGCAGTCGAACTATGTCAAAAATAACGTGAAATCCGCTAATGATGCTTTGAGTGATTCTCTTTACATGAAGATTGAGGGACATGCTCTCTTGCCCCCCGCGTTAAATCACTTTTAGAGTATGCTGAACATCAGAAAAGTAATATTTATTTTGGAATTTATGGTAGCTGCCCAACCAACAAAAACATCAACAATTTCAAGTGAATGAGCTATAGTAGTCCCATTGTTTGGCCACACAAATAAAATCGACAACTTCAGAGTCTGCGACAGGCTTCTGGCAGCAATGAATGCTGGGTGAACTGGACTTCACTAAGTCCCACGAGCCCTCTATTGGTTGGGGGTGGATGTCACTTAGATTTAAGCTGTTGTTTCTAATAAACCCGATTGGTACCCGGGAAAAATGGTGGACTAGTGAAAAGCGGTGAGTTTCAACATAAAAATCCCCCATCAAATGGGTAACACGGCTTTATACATATTTCTATCCCTATATATACAATGCGAGCAAGCAAAATCACTTATAAGGTTCACTAAACAGTGGTTAGCTTGTAGAATATTAAATTAATGATTAATAACGAAAATAAACGCCACTTTTTTTACTGTTCTGCTTGGTAAAAGGTGAAAAGCGGCATGGAAATTTCTAAAACGTTTTGCTCTTCTGAAAATCCACCATTTAAATCTGTGGGTGACGTTTACGACTCAACCTTATGATTCAAACACACCGTCCTCCTTTGCAGCAGTAATCAGCGCCATGCACTACACACGAGTCCTCAACTACATTCGTGCTGGTAAATTACGTTCCTGTGGAACAATTTCACATTAGTGCGTTGAAGTTGATTGGTGGCCGCAAATTTTTTACCAGCCTAGAGGAGGGAGTACTTGTAAAGTTGATTGGTGGCCACAAATTTTTTACCAGCCTAGAGGAGGGAGTTCTACTGAGGGAAAATTGTTCGTACGAGTGCTCGTGGCAGATTAATCCTGTGGATATAATCTGGGAAAAGGATCATGAAAGACCTGAGCAGTGGTCTCCCACCCACTTGACAGAAAATAATGAAAATATGAAGGAAATATTTGTGTTCCTAGAAATTTCGCACTCCCATGCATACCAGCTAAAAAAACAGTCCTCTGATTATCCGGACGTAAATTCGAAGAAAATCATAGAAACTGACAACTGGGTACCGTTCTTCCAGCAGAAGGAGTTCGCCGTCAGAGGCTCACCCGAAGGTTTCAAAAGTGGGTTCACAACGGTGGCTAAAGCCGAAATCAGAGTTTTTAGATATATACTATCTGCCTAATATTATAACGCTAATTAATCTGCCCGGATTGAACACCTAGGGTGGATGCGTTGAGAGTTCCACGACACCCTCAGACACACAAGTACGTTTGAATAAACAAGATCAGAAAGGATAATGGATGTGTTGAAGATGGATTAATCCTTAGCACAATTTAGTCGTTTCTTTTTCGCAAATTTTGGCGCTACAGAGCTCACTACAAAAGGTTATGCGTAAATTTGAGACACTTCTTGAAATACTTGTTTCGGCTGACAAATATGTACCACTTCTCTCTCTTTTTGTTGCTTTTGGACCCCTCCATTCCAAGGTTTTTGCGTCAACGTTAAACTTCATGAACGATGCGCTCTAGGTTTGAGCAAACAACTCTGATGTCACTTAGATTTTTACACAATATCGGATTGCCATCGTGCCTTCGGATGTTGTTAGGCTATCTGAACAATCTAACTACACTCTGTACCATGCTGTTTACCGACAGCATGGCGAACCGCTTCGAAGCAACGGAATTACAGACAAAAAAGAGATTGTTGACAGCAAAATTGAAGAAAAGAATACCCCTGAGCTTCCCTACCGTGAGTGAGGGAAATTTCTGGTTCATGCTTCACTGTGGGCAATAGGGAGCTTCATTGGGGGCCCCAACGTCAGTGTCGTGTTTTCAGGGACAGAAATATGACCCGAAAATTCCTTTCTGTGGATTAAAGTAGTGCGCTATTCACCCAAAGTCCCAAGCTATATCATGTCACCAAGTTTTCTTAGTCAGTGTGAGGTTTGCTAAAACACGGAACCTCGTGTTTAACGGTGGAACTTGAGTAAACCAATAATCGATTCTGTAATGTTCAGTTCGGAACAGGCTGACAAATTCTGTCAAAATAAGTGAGCTGAATGAAGTGTAGAATGCCTGGAAGTGGATCTACAATGCATATCCAATACTGGAAGGAAAGAGTTTGTAATAGTTGGGAATTGCAGTTAAGCCGGTAAACTTCAATTTAACGATCCTTCAAGAATCGTCGGACCATTTGCTCCTGGGGCGACTTGGTTTGAGGAACCAAGTTTATTTGCTACTTATAAACTAATACGACATTTTCGAGAAATACACTGATCTGCAAATCAATTTGGTTTTCATGGGAGACCCAACTGAATCTCTCGTTTATGTTGTTCTCCAGCTGAATGTGCTGCACACAGGCCGCCTCATGATTCAGTTGGCACGATATTCGAGATATCGCAGTATATTTTCATAAAGGAAACTACTCACAAGGTTGCTGAGGAGTTTTCAGCAACCTTGTGAGTAGTTTCCTAATACGACGTTGTTTCACTCTATAGTGGTGTCATTTTATAAGCAGGTTGACACTTTCAAAATTTTCTCTGGGCTACAGTGGTATAATAACCTTTTTGACTGTTCAACTTACTATTGCTCGGGAAGGACTAACGATTCAGTGAACAGAATTTTGAAAAATTTGACGTGGTATGGTTAGCCGCAGGCTAGTTTTAGTATCGGATAAGCTTTCGGAATGAATTTGACCTAGCTGTTTAGTTACCATAACGTATATTGTGATACACGGCATCCGCAGCATCTATACAATGATGGCCAAGCAACTTGTTTGTTTTTTCACACTAAAGGACAACTCTGGCGTATTCTATAGGTTCTACCCAACAACCACCAAGGCATAAATAAATAGTTGGCACCTTCGTGGAGGAAAAATTCGATTTGCTATGAATAACTCCTCAAAACACCTGGATGGTATGGACGAAACCGGTAGTCACCTATCGTCGATTGAGACATATGGTTTGGAGTTGGAGCGATTAATTTGCGTCCTCTTAAAATGAGTTTGAGTGGATGGAAACTACTCCATCTTTGTGGGGTGCATTTGTGACTTCCATGCTGCTTCTCCGTTTAAGTGACTGTGCGATTCACTTTCGTTGTGTACGATGCCTCGGTGGCTCAACGAACCGAAGTAAATTTTGGATGAGGATGCCCATCTCACACACAAGTGTCCAGGTCCAGTTTAAAGAATAGCCCTTCATGTGGGGTGAGAATCATAAGTGACATGGAAATCAGCATCTTGACGATAGGTTTTATGCAATATTGGTAACTGACGTCGGTTTGGGTCATCCGTGATCGAGATACTGGACAGACCCTTAATTTTTCATATATAGTGCAGAAGTCCGAAGTTGAGTTATCGAGGTAAACTACTCACCAGCTACTTACCTCAGACGCAGCCAACCACAAACATTGTGAACGTTCGTGTAATTAGGAAGGTGGAATCTTCAAATCAGGACAATTGGTTTTTAATCTTGGGTGGCTGGCGGTATTCATAGCTTTCAAGGTATCTAAAGCATATGGGAGTCTAAGAATGGGTTTATGGAGTGGGAACATTATCACTGTAATCTGTTCTCATTGTTGGTAGTGTGGGGATATTTGGAGATTTCGTCCTCTAAGTGGAGTAAATCAATGCTGAAAAGCCGAGAAGCACTGTACAGCTGTTTCAGCCTCATTGGGAATCATCAGCGGTGCGCATCTCACGAAACTCCGGAGAGTCTCGAACCCGCGACCTCCTGGCTAGTAGTTTGAACACTTGACCGTTCGGCCACTCGTGGCCGACGGTGAAACAGCTGTACAGTGCTTCTCGGCAGGCATTTCAGATAGATTAACTCCACGTATAGGACGAAATCTCCACAATAATATGTTTTCATGTTTGAGCGGGTCGCTTCCGCTTAGAGGCCTCTTTAAGGGAGACTTCTAGGCACGGTTGGATGCAAAACGGATATTCTCAGAGTCTCACCGCGCGTTCCGCCCCGTATGACGCTGCGATTCCACCGCAGTGCATCGGCTGCGCATGAGACTGACGTTTCCATATTCCAGTTGGTCACAATGGACCTGGTAAATGGTTTATAGATGGCGTATCAGGCCCATTCGTCATGAACATCGTGCTTGAGCGTGCGCATAGGTCTGCTTCATTTTGCTGCAACGCCGTCTTAATTCAATCTACCGGCCAGATCCTTCAGCTACTGGCCCAACATATGAATAAATAGGTGGCGAAATATTCAGGCACCGGCTTAAAAGCTGAGCTGGAGGCAACACAGGCTGCACCATTCAAGGTTGTTGTGTCATTCAAAAGAAAACAGTTATTGGGCATGAATCTACTGAACACATGAGGTGTTTTCCAGCTTCCTGGGCTTATGGATTATACAAACATCCGAGGGTTTGGGGAAGGCGGTGAGGATAGTGCACGTCGGTTTGCTCAGTGGCTGCGTAATTTCATGAGACGACTGTTTACAAACTGCATCCCATTATTGGATTGTATCGTTGGTATCGGGTAAAATCCGGCGCCTTCATATAAGGATCCACGATGCGTCTAGTGGAGGGAGAGTGAGAAAGGGGGAATTCAACACACCCGGGTTACAGTTACTTGCAAAATTGTGCTAATTCGTCCAGAAACCCCGTCGGAAAATGGCTGCCAGACAAACGGGCAAGTTGGCGAATGAAACATCAAATATATGGATCACGGATCGAGGCTTTTGCCCGAAATTTCCTGATCGGCTTTGATCATATCGTTCAACCTGAATGGCACAAACGATTTAAGGTGTAGCACCGCTCTTTAATTTACCAGCGTGGGGCAAAGACCTTGCCAGAGCGGGGGCTTATAATACAAAGCCCGACAAATATGTGCTGTCTGAGCTTGAAGACCTTATCATGTCGCCACCGTGTGTTGGCTGGGTCGACGGCCAAACCTTGTTCAAATAGGGCGTAATTAAGTACTAGGTCTCCTCGGAGGTGACGGGACTTAATGCAAACGGTGTATCATGAGTGACCGTCTATTAGCTACGTCTTCACTGAGCCCGCTGGACTAAGCGATAAGGAGAAGATAGCGAACCCGGGACATGGCTGTATTGTTAGGACAAACATACAGGCCCGGTGCGTTAATATATATGGGGTAACTAAAGGGCCAAATATGGACGATCACTTGTTCGTTTTGTACAGCCAATGGCGATGTTCCTGTCATGAACAAATCCACACTCACTCCGCTGATTCCATGTTAGCTACGTCTTCACTGAGCCTGCTAGACTAAGCGATAAGGAGAAGATAGCGAACCCGGGACATGGCTGTATTGTTAGGACAAACATACAGGCCCGGTGCGTTAATATATATGGGGTAACTAAAGGGCCAAATATGGACGATCACTTGTTCGTTTTGTACAGCCAATGGCGATGTTCCTGTCATGAACAAATCCACACCCACTCCGCTGATTCCATGGCGCTTGGCCATGGTTAATAAGTTCCGCCAACGCACCTGCTATCCAGAACATGTGGGACCGATGTTGACCACGGGGAGGCGTTGTTCTCTGCACATTTACTTTTTTCATTTCTGGACGCGTCCCGACAGGGGAGGACACGCCCAAAGATGTGTTCGTCCTCCTTTCGCCCTGAGTAGATCACTTGGTTGGCATATTCAAGAAGCCGTAATCCCCACAGAGGTTTTGGATGTTGTTGAGAGTAATACAGGGGAAGGTGCACCGAATTATCCGTACAACCGCATGTGGGACCGATGTTGACCATGGGGAGGCGTTGTTCTCTGCACATTTACTTTTTTCATTTCTGGACGCGTCCCGACAGGGGAGGACACGCCCAAAGATGTGTTCGTCCTCCTTTCGCCCTGAGTAGATCACTTGGTTGGCATATTCAAGAAGCCGTAATCCCCACAGAGGTTTTGGATGTTGTTGAGAGTAATACAGGGGAAGGTGCACCGAATTATCCGTACAACCGCGAATGTCATGGTGCATTGAGAAGGACTTGTTTGAAAACAGCCACATACCCAAATCCTCTTCTGTATCTGTCCTCCAAGGTGCACCTATCCGTACAACCGCGAATGTCATGGTGCATTGAGAAGGACTTGTTTGAAAACAGCCACATACCCAAATCCTCTTCTGTATCTGTCCTCCTGATGGCTTCCGAATCATTCCCACCATGCACAAGCATTCGCTGTATTCTCCGAATGACATATATGCGTACTTTTTGCCATTCAGAAGGTGCCAGTCCATGGACCACTGCTCTGCAGCGTCCATTTGGAGGGCGCTGGCGTTTACACTCCAGTATTTCAGGCCCTCCTCATAAGATATGCGTGAACCCGAAAGAAACTGAGAGGTCTTTGACGTAGACCAGAGACAAACTCGCCCCAATACGGAACCTTGGGGAACTCCAATGGGGAACTGTGCCAAAGGAAAGTAAGTCTGACCTACTTTCGATTAGAATGTTCTGTATGATAGGAAAGCCTGAATCCAAGGCAAAATTTCCCCTTGAATTCCATCAGACTCGATGTCGTATAACAATTTAACGTATGTGATTCGGTCGGATGCCTTTAGTAACTCAAAAATGATTACATCTGATATGAGTCTTTCCTCCTTAGCTCTAGTTAACCTGCCCATAAATGCGAGAATTTTCTTATGGCAAAAACGGTTCGGGAGGAATCCCTATTGTACTGTGGATCTCAAGATGTTGCTAGCGTGACGAGTCTGGATGGCTTGCTTGCCCGGCTAGTTGCTGGCGGGCGATAATCGATCACCGGTTTTGTAGGTTGGCGTGATCATCGCTCCCTCTCAATCACAAGGAAGGTTACTTTTGTCGAGCGGCTTACAAAATACCTGGTGAAAATGCTTCGCTAGTGTGAGATCTTAGAGTGGACCCCGTCTGGCCCAAACAGCCTGAACAGGTTCATCTTGTGGAAGAGTTGACGGACATACTCCTCCGTGAGCAGTCCTTTATAGTTACGTCTTGACAAGATCCAGTGTAACAGGCTCGCTGCAGGTCAAAGTGATAAGTTGAATCACAAAACAACCGGAGAGTGTATTTGGCTGCTTACCCGCTTCAGTGACCAATGCCGATGAAAAAGGCACACAGCTGGGAACACAACAGCTATATTTCGAACAAACGAGCGCAAAAATACAACGGTCTCAAGCTAGTTATGGGAGGGATACTGCTTGGTCCAATGCTGACGCACGCAGACTGGCTTTGGTACGCGTGCTGCATATTGCGATGATGTTGTCTGACGTTGATCAGCGGTGACTCGCTGTCTGAGTTTGATAAAAGACTGTGAAGCGCTACATAATGAGGAAGCGTTGCCTGTCTGGTCAACATCTAGCGGAGCTGCGAGGCTCGGTAGATTCCGGGCACTCAGCGGTTGCTTTCAGAAAGCTGACCTTCCTGATACCTCCCCCTTTTGGCCGTTGAACGTAAGATTGTCGACGCTGATCAAGTTGTAAAGGTTCCACCCTTTTTCTATTGCGACAGATGCGGCGTCTTGGTTGCAGCGATGGATCTGTCTTGGGTGGTACATGCGAGGCAGTGGCTATAGGTGCTGGTCTTGGTAGATCAAAGGTTTCAAGCAGCAGGCTGAGATTCACGGATTCACGGATTGATACACAGGATCGAGGCTTTTGCCCAAGTTTCCCGGGTCGGTTTTGTTCTTGTCGGTCAGTGGCTGTCGTTCACCTGAAAGGCACAAGTGAAAAAAGGGTGTAGCACTGCTCTTTATGTTCTCAGCGCGGGGCAGTATGCTTGCCAGCGCGAGGAGTCGCATAAATAAATGTCTAACAGTGCTTTAAATTGGGTTCTAGAAGGAACGGTCTCAAGCTAGTTATGGGAGGGATACTGCTTGGGTCAATGCTGACGCACGCAGAATGGCTTTGGTACGCGTGCTGCATATTGCGATGATGTTGTCTGACGTTGATCAGCGGTGACTCGCTGTCTGAGTTTGATAAAAGGCTGTGAAGCGCTACATAATGAGGAAGCGTTGCCTGTCTGGTCAACATCTAGCGGAGCTGCGAGGCTCGGTAGATTCCGGGCACTCAGCGGTTGCTTTCAGAAAGCTGACCTTCCTGATACCTCCCCCTTTTGGCCGTTGAACGTAAGATTGTCGACGCTGATCAAGTTGTAAAGGTTCCACCCTTTTTCTATTGCGACAGATGCGGCGTCTTGGTTGCAGCGATGGATCTGTCTTGGGTGGTACATGCGAGGCAGTGGCTATAGGTTCTGATCCTGGTAGATCAAAAGTTTCAAGCAGCAACAAAGGATCTAGTAAATGTTCTTCTACCTTTGAGGTGGAGCACTCAGTCGGCCGTAATAGATTGACATCTCGTTTCCATGTCAATCGTTTTAGCTGGACGCTGGCGATCAACCGACCGATTCTTTTAAGGATGACTTCATCAGTCCAACAGCTATATTCCGAACAAGCGAGTGTGAGAGCGTGAGTGCGTGCGAGTGCGAGAATACAACGATCCCAAGCTAGTTATTGGAGAGACACTGTCTAACTTGGTCCAATGCTGACGCACACGGTCTGGCTTTGGTACGAGGCTACGACGCGCTGCGTATTGCGTGGGCGATGTTTGACCTTGATCAGCGGTGACTCACGCTGCCTGGGTTTGATACACGGCTGTGAAGCGCTGCATACTGAGGGGGCGTTGTCCGTCTGGTCAGCACCTGGCGGAGCTGAGAGTCTCAGTAGTCTTCGGGTATTCTGTGGTTGCTTTCAGCAATCTAGCCTTCCTGATATAGTTGGAGGATTTTAAACCACCATTCATACACAAGTGTACCTCTTGCCGTCTCGATGTTTGGATAAAGGGATCGCTCAGTCAGATAATGTCTAACCGTATGCATCATTCCGCCTACTGTCATTTAGCTTAAGTGATGGTGGTGATGATTTCATAAATAGTTGCCTGTCGGTAATTCATGCTGAATACTTTTAAAAAGGAGTGAAGCAAAGGTAAAATATTTTTATCGCCAAACAGCCTAGCGCACCTCCGACAAACGCTGGACTTCGAGTCCAACCGTGAAAAGTGGATTTGGGTCGGAGCGGTTCGCACTCCTTTGACACGGTTTCTCCAACAGCACGTCATTTGCCACACTTACAGCTAACTACGGGAGAGTAGTCTTGTGGGTATCGATGACGCGGCAGACGAATATTTGTAAAGGGACATTAAATAGGGACTCACTTTTGTGAATCACTTTATTCAACTCGGTCAGTTCCAACAACACCGTATTGCAATTTGTTCCAGTAGGTGTGCAAAGTCTCTAAGTTGGACCAGCGATCCATTATCAGGAGACACTGGATGTCATTCAAAGGGGCCTACACCTATGTGGTAGCGTAATAAATCAACCAATCAGGAGACCCATAGTGTTTAAGTATGAATGGTTGAGACCTCTGTTATACTGAAAATAAACTGCATTCCTTTAGTCGAGAAAATCCTAGTTTTGAGTGACAGCTCGGGAAGCCTGTGAGCGGACCCAAGTGCTAAGATTGGTGCAAAACGGCATTGCTCATTCCCAAGAGCCTTGCTCCTTATGAAAAGGT
>NW_008751759.1:345365-349123 GCF_000715545.1 Opisthorchis viverrini
GAAGGACAAGTTTGAGGAGACCCAGATGCTCAAATCTTTTTTGGCCTCTATCCTCATGATGTTTTCTGGTCCTTTTCACCATGCATAACAAAGGCATAACAAAGGATCTAGTAAATGTTCTTCTACCTTTGAGGTGGAGCACTCAGTCGGCCGTAATAGATTGACATCTCGTTTCCATGTCAATCGTTTTAGCTGGACGCTGGCGATCAACCGACCGATTCTTTTAAGGATGACTTCATCAGTCCAACAGCTATATTCCGAACAAGCGAGTGTGAGAGCATGAGTGCGTGCGAGTGCGAGAATACAACGATCCCAAGCTAGTTATTGGAGAGACACTGTCTAACTTGGTCCAATGCTGACGCACACGGTCTGGCTTTGGTACGAGGCTACGACGCGCTGCGTATTGCGTGGGCGATGTTTGACCTTGATCAGCGGTGACTCACGCTGCCTGGGTTTGATACACGGCTGTGAAGCGCTGCATACTGAGGGGGCGTTGTCCGTCTGGTCAGCACCTGGCGGAGCTGAGAGTCTCAGTAGTCTTCGGGTATTCTGTGGTTGCTTTCAGCAATCTAGCCTTCCTGATATAGTTGGAGGATTTTAAACCACCATTCATACACAAGTGTACCTCTTGCCGTCTCGATGTTTGGATAAAGGGATCGCTCAGTCAGATAATGTCTAACCGTATGCATCATTCCGCCTACTGTCATTTAGCTTAAGTGATGGTGGTGATGATTTCATAAATAGTTGCCTATCGGTAATTCATGCTGAATACTTTTAAAAAGGAGTGAAGCAAAGGTAAAATATTTTTATCGCCAAACAGCCTAGCGCACCTCCGACAAACGCTGGACTTCGAGTCCAACCGTGAAAAGTGGATTTGGGTCGGAGCGGTTCGCACTCCTTTGACACGGTTTCTCCAACAGCACGTCATTTGCCACACTTACAGCTAACTACGGGAGAGTAGTCTTGTGGGTATCGATGACGCGGCAGACGAATATTTGTAAAGGGACATTAAATAGGGACTCACTTTTGTGAATCACTTTATTCAACTCGGTCAGTTCCAACAACACCGTATTGCAATTTGTTCCAGTAGGTGTGCAAAGTCTCTAAGTTGGACCAGCGATCCATTATCAGGAGACACTGGATGTCATTCAAAGGGGCCTACACCTATGTGGTAGCGTATTAAATCAACCAATCAGGAGACCCATAGTGTTTAAGTATGCATGATTGAGACTTCTGTTATACTGAAAATAAACTGCATTCCTTTAGTCGAGAAAATCCTAGTTTTGAGTGACAGCTCGGGAAGCCTGTGAGCGGACCCAAGTGCCAAGATTGGTGCAAAACGGCATTGCCCATTCCCAAGAGCCTTGCTCCTTAGGAAATGGTGAGCGTAGCCCTAAAACCCAGAATGCAATAGATGTCCCACTTAGTGGGCCGGCGTCCTTCTCCTTATTGGCATTGCACATTGATGTACACCTATGTGAGGTTGACGTCACAAATGGTTTGCATTTGAGGCGCGCGCGCAGCCAGGTGTACACTCTGTACGTAGTATAACCGAAGGAATAAGACCGGAAGGTGAAATAAAGTGGAAATTTCTACACCCGTGAGCAGGCCCAACAGGCCATCAATACTTGTTGACTCAAGTGCGTACAACCTACCGGTTTGGCCCCACATTGCATTTAAAGGAGCATCTAGCAACCCGCGCTCTTCAGGAGGCTTAGGTTAAACACACTAGCGTCAGCCCTCATTCGGCTAGGTCTGTGCAACAATGGTCACACAGAGCCCCCCTGACACAGATATGGGCTGAACAACCAGGAATTTCCGGTATTTTATTGTGGGTCTTCTGAATAGCAGTGAACGAAACGGTACACACTGTGTCGTAACGCAAGACGTTATACAAGTCAAACGAATTATACAGCTTGTGTGAGGTGCGAGGAAGGTTACGTTGAAAAAGTCTGTGATTAGAGAGGCAGTCCAATCAGCATCCAGGGGAGAAGTGACACTTAGCCCACTAAGACGATGGCCTTGGACACAAACGCATTTGAAGTGGTTTCTGGTTGCTTCCACCACACATATGGCGCCACTCGACTGTACGCATATCGCATAATTCAGCTTGGTCATAAATCGACGTTCACGAACTCACTTCTAGCACTTTCTAGCTACGGATTACACACCGCCCGGGAGATGAGCCCAAAATCGCCCGTTTCGGATAGAAGCAGCTGAACCAAGAACTCATCCGTATGGTGTTTTTCTTGTTAGCCAAAGTTGACTTCATTACATTCCCTGAAATTCACTCAGAGCCCTATCGCGGGTCTAGCATACTGAGTGGTTCAGTATGCTTGGATAATGCTGATTTGTGCAACAATCGTCGTCAAAATTCACTCTCAGTACCACCACCCACCCAATTGTCTGAAAATTGCGAGCAGTCTAAGCAGGTGGGGTGTACTTGTTGTGGAATCTAACTTGACCTTATGATAATTCACCCATTCATTTGCCTACTTCACCTATGTACTTTTGATCTCCAGTTGTTTTGCTTCTTCGTACCCGCCACTCATCTTGCCGCAGAGGCCGTCCTTTCCGACACTCATGTATTGAAAGGCGTGTCTGTGAGCGGTCATGTGCACTACTGACCTACTTACTTATGTGCGTTCATGTCCCGTTTGCTGAGCCTGCCTTGACTTGTTTTCTTACGAGTTCCGTGTTATCGCAGGTTTGGTGGGAATCACGAGACCGTCGGCGGAAGGAACGACCGCAACCCACGCTACTGAGCGGTCGTTCCGCTCGCCGTTGTTTGGTGTGCGGATGTTGGCACTGCACTGTGCCCGTCAGTGACAAACCTGTGAACCTATTGACGCTACGAACGTGAACAATTGAGGTTTGTTTTACCCTTGTGTAAATGGTACCATAAACTCACCAACCCAGTTCTTCCTTTTGATATTCGGGATTGTTGAACCTACGCGTCACTCAAAGCTCCGTATCGGGAACCTCAACACTTGCTACATCGACTGGAGTTTTGACGACGGATCACTTTGTCCACCAAGGGTCGACTTACCCAAAGTGACCAACACATGTAAGACTGCAGTCACATTAGAGGCAGCTTATTCTGCCTAGATGTCCCAGAGCCTTGAAGATATGCTTCTGCCTTGCACATCCAAGCCGACACCTTAGTACCGATTCCAACTAGTATCACTGCTGTCCACACACCATCCAGGTTCAAGCTCCGTGCTTCCCAACTGATTAGATCCACGTGAATGCCCTCCAGAATCTTAACCAATGTCCAGTTGTGGGATACTTTGTCCGTCAAGTTTTCGTTCTTGACGTGTTCGGCTTTCAGTCTTTGGCTGGTTCTCAACCATCCGGTAAAAGCACTCAAGCTACATCAAACGGTTGGATATGTCAACGGCCTCTATTTCACTACGGTATGTTATTCTAGGACCTCTTGTCTCAAACTCGCTCCGTTCAATAAACACCAAATATCGGCTTCAAGTAGCCGGTGTGAATGCTGTCATATTACAACAGGTGGAGCCGTTAGAGCATCATTACTTCATTGCCTTCCCCGGGGGCACTTAGAACCTCCACATATTTGGCAATCAAACTGGACCCGGTGCTTGCATACTTGCTTCTCTGGTTTCCCGGAAAAAAACATGAGATCTCAGCTCACGGCCAATGCTCAAATCAGCGGGCAAGTATCTTCGAGGTAATATAAGGCTTTCTAGTCGCCTATAAGGTCTCTTCTAGACGTAATGCTCCGACACATGCTG
>NW_008751759.1:349310-351586 GCF_000715545.1 Opisthorchis viverrini
TCCGACACATGCTGTAGATTCCACCCGGCGTAGAACGATATCTACTTCGAGTTGAACCTGAGGCCAGCATGCGCGCTAGCTGTAGAAAGCTCACCAGCTAGGTTTTGCAGTTCTTCAGGCATATGCACAGGTGGTACCCTTGAGGATGAGGCCTCACCCTGGTGCAGCGGACAGCGTCTTCCTGTAGCCGATTGATCTCCGCGGAGAATGCTCGTGCAACATCCACATAGTCCTTGATTGAGGACCTCAATCATCCCTCTGCCTAGATTCAAGTGCTCTGACAGTATTCCAGCCTTTACACTACCTTGGATTTTGCGGAGGAAGGTACCTTTGTGCCACGCCGGCCTTCGTAAAGTGGCGTCAGACGGGTTAATTCTTCGCCCCATGCAGTCTGGTCGATAAGCGGAGACAGGCGAGTACTGACCCGATCCATCACATTCTGTCACACTTCACTGCTCTCTTTTGTACATATAAGCAGTAGGCCTTTTATTGGGGTGTTTATATTAGTGATACTGCAAGTCACTGCTCAAATCTGTTGCTTCATTTCTCTTTTCCAGGCCTTTAATCTGAGACCTATTATACGAGTCGTTCAGCAAATCGCTCTCCTGCGCAGTTCTGCACTCATTCGTTTGATATCCATTTCATCTCTGAAACTCCACATCGGTGTCTAAGTACAATTATTGGACTTTCGGCGTCACCTCTCTTTGGGCATCACATACTATCAACTTCGAGTATTCTCGAAGACATTGCAGTGGATCACCCCGGTTCTCGAGCCGGTGTTGAATTGCTCGACCGGGTATTTGTGAACAAATGCATGACATTTTTTTCGGTTAAGCCTCGAATCTGCCAAAATACGGATAGCTCGTTTTTAATCCTGTCTATCTATGCAGCAGTGAACTATTGCTTGGATTGCTGGGAGACAGCGTCCGCGGAGAACCAAACATCTTCTTGTTCACCACCAAGCGCTCTGTTGTAGTCACAATAGCCACCGATTTCACTGCTAGGGCAAGGAGCCTTGGTTCATCGGAGGTACATTCCTGAGTGGCGTTTGTTTTGAAA
Organism: Opisthorchis viverrini; assembly: GCF_000715545.1. Classification (NCBI taxonomy): domain Eukaryota; kingdom Metazoa; phylum Platyhelminthes; class Trematoda; order Opisthorchiida; family Opisthorchiidae; genus Opisthorchis; species Opisthorchis viverrini. Next base: position 350,370 of record NW_008751759.1, read on the forward strand.
CAAAATTGCGACGATAACCGTCTTCTACAACTTTACGCTGATCACTGGCCGCCTCTCAGTAGCACTGGGTTTAGACTGAAAGGGCACCGTTGTGCTGCCTGGCGTCTCCGTACCACCAAACAGCCTTCAGTTTAACCGATCACATCGCCGTCAGATAATTTCAGCACAAATAAATGCCTGACCGCCGACTGTTTTATAATACACAAGGCAATTCAGAGCACGCTCTTGCTGAGGGTTGATTTCCCGGTAGACCCCAGGAGTGGGCTCTCTATTTAGCACTGCATAAGCTTTGCAAACCGCGAGTTAGGTAATCATCTCCGAGGCTACTACGTAGTGCAGTACAAGCGACTTCCTTGGTAGGCAGTGACCGTAACCGGGATGAGACGACCAAGGCTATAAGTGACGCTGGGAACTCCAGCTTGTCATATTTCTGGGGGCGTATACAGATTCCACCAATACATTTCAGAACTCTCACTGTCACACAAGGCACTTAATATCCGCTACAATTCGGCAAGGGGATGGATCATACGACGTTCCAATCTCAACCCGCGCCTAAACAGAGTGCTGTGGTGGGATTTGATAGCTGGTAGAAATAAAAGAGTCCAGTCTGGCTGGAGATTCTTGTCAGCCATCCAAACCGATAGGCATAGTGACCTGAAGTCGGTCTGTGAGCTTCTTGGGGATAATACTGCGTAGGCAATACACAAAGACCGGCATCTGGCTGACTGCGCGGAATATTTTCAGCAGCGGATCAGTTAGCCCTGTGCCACCACACATGTGTGTTTCAGTCTGTTCATTCTGAGCTCCGGTCTGTGAGATTGAATGCCCACTCAGTTGATAAAGTACCAATATGCCTTTCTTCCTCGGAGCGTCACATGGCTGTTGGGCCAGATGGACTTTCTCAAGCGTTGGTCAAATATTTGTTTCGCTACGAATGGATGTTGTCCGTACTAATCTTGGAACAAGAATGTGTTTCCGAGACTATGAGCTAACAGTTAATCACACCCGTGCATAAACAGTGCACGCACGGACTGTTTAAACCTGTAGCGACCCAGTCACCCACATACTTGACTGTTCAACTCAGCCGCTCACTGGATCGCGAGGCTTGTCTTTTTTCTCATACGCACAAACACGTCGCATTAAGCTGACTCATCGGACATCGATTGTCTGCACCGCCTAGTCAGCGTAGCGACCAATCATGTGCCGACGCGCCCACG
>NW_008751759.1:351900-357061 GCF_000715545.1 Opisthorchis viverrini
GGGCGCGTCGGCACATGAGTGGTTGCTACGCTGACTAAGCGGTGCAGACAATCGATGTCCGATGAGTCAGCTTACTGCGACGTGTTTGTGCGTATGAGAAAAAAGACAAGCCTCGCGATCCAGTGAGAGGCTGTGAGTTGAACAGTAAGGTATGTGGGTGACTGGGTCGCTACAAACCACAGGGGCATTAATTAGTCTTACGATTATTGAAACAGAACTGCCGGCCTCCCCTTTACTGCGATGTCTTATTTACTGCACGCCATATGCTGACCAAGAGGGCACCAAGCAGGATTTTTAGTTGACAACGTGTCCATCAATCATTTCTTTGCATGTGAGTTGAGTTCTTGACCTGGGCGAATTATACCATCGATCAAGAATCGCGGTTTTCCTCAACTTTACAGGAGCCCTCAACCTTGGTGATAGATCAATTGTCCTATATATTCTCAACCAGAGGGAGGATGTACTCGGAATGTGCAGACGCTCTTTGTGATCTTTATTTCCGTTAGTCTGTTTGTGTTGGAGTGCACAAATAGCTGTCCGGATGCGTCCTTTCAACAAGCGAAAATCGACAAGCTTGTCCGCTCTCCCTATTTTTGTTCAAGTATGTAGTAGACGTCGCCGCGGAATGTGCACGTCAAGCAAGTCCAGGTATTGAATTCATCTGTGGTAATAGAATAAAGAATGTTAGTTGTGCAAAACACTTGATTTTATAGCATGACGAATAATCTTCCGCGCAAGGTACCTTTCGGAGTATCGTAGGCGATTCTTAGCTTTTGCGTGCGCTTGTAACCCTTTAAAGTTCTTATCTGAAACTGCAAAACAAGAGGTTTGATCATGTTGATGGGTTCATCTCTCACAGTGGCTGAATAAACCGGGATTGTACTGTGACAGACGAAGGTAGCGCGCGGATAATCAAGGCGCATGCAGCATTTGTGAAAAACTAAATTTCGCTGAAGCTTAAATGTCGTGTAGACAATGGGGCACTTCGGGGATACTTGCTCTATAACGGAGAGACTTTGCACCTATGATCCAAACACCTTAGGCCTCTTCAAGTGTCTGATCACCTGTGTCTACCTAACTTAGCAAGAGGAAGCTAGCCGCAGCGAGTCCTCAATGATGTGATGTGTGTTAGCGAATCCGGCTCCTTAAGTTCTTTAGGTCAAACACTTTTTTGAGGTAGTTGAAGGGGCGTTACGTACGTCCGACTAGCGTCTACCAGAAAAAGCGCTTTCGTTTTGTCCCCAAAAATTGTTGACAAGTGATTAAATGATAGCTGTTCGTCAAACTAGGTGCTGTGTGATCTGTCGGGATGAGATCAACATGATCCTACTTGCAGACGATTAGAAACCCTGTACAATATGATGCGAAATAAATCTCGGTGGTGCAAACGTTGTCACTTCCCAGCCGGACTTACTAGCCGAATTTCGCCTGTTGTTATATGCCACATGGTAAGGTTTCGCAGAGGACATTGGGTTGATGGCGTTTTAATTTTACCTGATCTTTAGGTGCCTTGTCTGGAGGAAAAAAATGTGAGTACCTGGTCTCTAGAGACCAGACTGTATAAAGCCTACACAATTAACTCTACCCTGACCGAGATACGTCACCCACCAAGGGAATTAAACTGTATAACTGCTAACCCATTTGCCGTCTAGTGGGTTGGCATCTTGATCTTGGCAATGGACAGCCCAACTTTAGATAATGTATGCAAAATCTGATTGGTGGAAACAACAACCATGAACGTATAATGCGGTGATCCAAGTCAGGGGGCGGCAGTAGTGAAACAAATTAGACACGTCTAGGCTCCGAAAATGACTTTTACATCATGGACCTAATGGACCAACAACAGAGAGAGAAGCCAGATGTCTACGCAACACAGATCCCGAACAATCCACTTAAACCACGAACAGGATCAGTTTGAACAACAAATCACCTTAAAGGCTTGATAAAAGTTTACATAATGCAAAACCTCAAGCGAGAAGTGAGGAAAAACGCACAACCGACAACGCACTTATGTTTTCCCCACGAATAGTGATGAGAAAGCAGAGCACGGTGAATGCATCAACTGTCAGTTCATCGGCGGTAATTGGACTCACCCGAGTTACTGACATTCCGACACATTGTTCTTTATTCTGACGAGTTTGTTGCAAGTGCGCTGCTCATTGATGCTTTGGTTTTGGCCTGAAAATCGGTGGTTTACGCAAATTTTTCCTGACGAACATTTGGTGCGTAACATACAAGTGTTTCCGACTCTATCCATCGAAATAAATTTCTTCTAGTCATTTAGAACCAGATTCCACTGATTGCAACTTTAAACGTGCAATAATTTTCAACGGCCTGGACCAGGTTTCATGGGATTCCTTGAAATCATGGCTAATAAAGCTCGGGTATACATGACAACAATAATTCTAAAAAACGAGAGGAACTTCTCTAATATAGCGGCATTAATTTTGCGGGTTGTTAGTAACCTCAGATAGCATCCATTCGATCTGAACTTGAAATCCATTATAACAGAAATTCCAGCTGTTGAAGCCAGCAACATACATCAGTCCGTTGAAGACGTAATGGACCAATCGGAACAAACTGCGAGAACTTATGATGTGATAATATTTAATGAGCCAATCAAATGCTGCCAACTAGAATGTAGCGCAGCAGGACATTGCAAACAAATTGCACGCAAGCGGAAATTCTAACAGCCAATAAGGTACAGCCATCATATTCTCTTTAGAAGCTGTGTTGAATAAAGTGGACTTGGAAAGAATACGCATCTACTTACGCAAAAACGATACATCCAGTCAGAGTGTGTGTATCGGCAATTTACAGCAGCAGATTAGATATCCAGGGACGAGGTGGTCTTCAAAACCATGATCGAACACGAAGTCTTCTGGCTCAGAGAAGGACACCACTGGGCATTTTCAGCCTGGAATCCTACTGGTTAAAGGACCAGTGGCAGGCCCGGATGACAGGGAAAACACTTCAAGGAGCTCAAAAGCCTGAGACGCTAGCAAGGCCGACTACTTGAATAACTTTTGTCAGTGCATGGAATTCTAGGGCTGACACAGTTAAATATCACAGGGAACCCAGGGGCTGCGTGGAACTACTCAAGGAAGATAAGTGGAACACCTTGTTCATAAGTTAAACAAAAATAGTGGAAAGTCCCATAAGGAACACAGAATAAGCCTTGCCACTAATACAATAATGGGTTAACTGGAGAAACCAGTTCCACCGAGAGGCGAAAGGCAGGCCCATGCAAGTGAATGTCGAAGAATTGCTGCAATGGAAAAACTCCATATCCCAACCCTTCAAGGGAAAAACTCGGAAGCAACCCCAAGGGCATCAGTAAACTATGACAAAAACGCACAAGCGTGAAGAAGGCTACTTCTCATATAACGGAGGTGAAAAACAGCAGGAAAAGATTGGCTTGACGGAAGTAACACCCTAGGAACTTTCGCGAGTTAACTGAAAATGCAGCTATTGGTATACTGATAGGGAATCAGTCACACTCATGGGGGTGTGCATAAAATGAAGCTCTAAAATGCTTACCAAGAGTAAACAGTTATTTGAAGGCGAAACGTTGTGGATCAATCCAATCGTGTGCAGCTAGCCAGCGCTTATGATTTCTTAGGAGCACTGGAATAAAATGCAAGTATCGAAATCAATCCGTACAAGTTCTAGAAAGCACTAAGCCTGACCAAATGTTCGACAAATCGGAGAACAGACTGAGCTACAAAGGTCAACAAAAACACGGCGGCCAAATGAAGTCAAGGGTCAATCTTCTCTAGGTTTCGTACAGAAAAATCAGGAATGCTACCACTTCCATATGCAGGACTTGAAGTGCCTAGCACGCGACATTACTGAATACCCAGTGAAATTTCTGGAGGCATAGTGTTCTGCAACGAACTCGACCAACCGACTTGCTGAACATTAATCAGTTGACAAGATCAAGCGCGGCATCAAGTCGGAAAGTTCATCGAGTGCGAATCAGACAGGTCAAGTTCAAAGGTCACCTGAACGTCAGTCAGTTAAGACAATAGAGGAAACCAACAGTTAGTAGGATTACTCATCAGAACAAACAATGCGAATCGAAGGATAGCTTCATCAAGGACACATAGAAACCCGCTTATATCACTAACAAAAGCGAGACCATAAGTGTGCGTCTCCACATCGCCTCATACCAACATAGCACTTTGATTGGCGATCGAAAATTAGCAATAGGATTTTCAAACACTACGAAGAACTCTATCATCACACAAAAAACGTTTGTTTAACCAAAGCACTCAACGGAGGCTTAAATCTCATCTGACTTGACCAACTCTCCCCACCTGGACGGTCGGTAATCTGTTGGATTTAATCCCGAGCCAAACCACCGCTAAACGCCCGGAAATTCAACATGTTGCTTTGCTAAGACCATCGGGTTACGTTTGCACATTTCGAAACGAAACGTCAGTAAGTGGCCTACTACTAACCGTATATTTTCAAAAATTCTTAGTTTTTTTGAAGCAGCTGCAAGCGGTAGGCAAATTTTGCCAAACTAAGAGTTGGACTTCAACTGCCGGCGTTTAGTTTATACATCCACCAATTAAACACAGGAATAAGGTTAAGCTGGCTCACGTCGAAATCTAGGTTCTCAATCATTTAAATTTGAAGTCCAGCTGAATAGATCATTCTCATAAGCGCTGTATCAAAGTGCATCGATGTATCAAGGAAATTCAAAGTGGTCGGTCATGATCAGCCTCCGGGGATACGACTTGGAACGGAATATTGAATTATACAAAGACAGGGTGGTGATATACGGAAAAGTAAATGAAACTGACGCTAAGATTTTATACTACGGCTTTGCTGTTCACCGTAGTGCGATCACGCTAAGGCCAGCCAGTTGTTACCGACAAGTCTTTGCCCAACTACTGGACTCCTTGAGGCTTTGTACCCGGTCGTACAATAAAGCACATTGGCAAATCTGAAATCGCGCAAACCAAATGTTCACTAGTTAAGTGATTTGAGTATTGTTGACAATTAGATCAGTATTGTGTAAACACCAACAAGCCAGTGTACAGTAGTGCTTCGTTAATATGAGGTTATATAAAATTATGTAGTGTTTCAGCTTAACGAAGTGAGTTTAATTTCATAAGCTATAATACAAGGCAGTAAAATAGAGTACGATACT
>NW_008751759.1:359498-361332 GCF_000715545.1 Opisthorchis viverrini
TAAATAATAAAAATAATAGAATAAAATAAAATACAAAAATAAAACGTAAGAACAAAACATGATTTATTAAAGTGTCATTACGCCGGATAGACTGGAATGCGAAAACGTCTGCTATGATATAATTTAGTACGTCACAGTAAAGTAAAATAGTAAATAACATTACTTAGTGGTCGTCTGTTTACCATGGCGTCATACCTATTTAAAATAACTTAGCAGACAGAATTAATTCCGATAGAAGTAGTTAATAAGTTGGGTCGCCCCTTTTTACCACCACGGGGAACAAACAACAACAGGACAACCTCTTAATATATTAGGCAAGAGTGCGTTATTATAAACGTTTTATTTAAATTATATTTTGTATCGTACGTTTTTTGTGATTTAGTTTCGGCTATGGTGAAGCATTACAATAACTATAATAAAATATTGTTAAATGTTGCATACACGTTGATCAGCAGATATATCCTATGATAAATATGATAATTTATGGTAAGATAGTATATTTCACCTCAATACTATGATCAGTTTTACTTTATTGAACTTTATTTTTCGAGTTATGGTATACTTATGGTGATGTTATATTTTTGTATTGTTTGAATAACAGTATAAAATCCATTACCGTCCTTTGTGTTGATAGTCGTGGCATACTGCACAGCTTTTCTTGGTGTCGTATTCACAAATTATTTTATTTTATATTACCTCAGCTAACCCGTGATATAAAATCTTAAATTTTAGTGTACTTTTCCGTATAATGTTATATAAGATACATAATAATATATCATCACAACGAATGAAATTATATCATGTTATACGATTCATATTCTTAATTTTTTATTATGTATTATAAACACACTGCATATTATGTCTATTTTGATACAGCATTTGATATACCACTCCATATCGCTGTAGGATATACAATAGCATATTATTTCGTATTATGCTATTTTGTTGTGTTCACAGACCTCACTAGGTGTTCACAGCTTTCCTAAACGTGACTTATATGTATATATATATATATATACATATATATGCATAATGCTGTTAAATACAAAAGGTTTTATTTTTCCCTCACAAATTAAAATGACGCCCAGTACGGTAGCAATTGAATTTTTCTCCTTGTGCAACTCTGTACGAAATTGGTCCACGCTAAAATTTTATAATAGTATTACGGTCAATTATCCTATACCTCTTAAAATCACACTACAACAAGACGTTTTGCATTTTATATCTAGTTTTACTGCATCAAGTTGCTTTACATTATTTTTTGTTGTTGCAAACATTTTATTTATTCACATGAGATCGTTGTTTTTAACCAAGATATTTGCAATATCTGTTGTCAGTAATTGTTGCTTCACCTACACAGCTTTGAAACTATTCGTTGCATCCTACTGTATCGGACCTTTTGACTGACTACACTGCACTTCAATTTTTTGCCATATTTTACTATAACACATTGTACCACATCATGTTGCTCAAACCGTCGCAAACGGTAATTTATGCCGTATTATTATTATTCTGAAGCAAAGGGTCTGCAGCTCACGGCTTGTCTTTTATTATGAGAAACAGTGCACTAAACCATAATTTGATGTAAAATGATATGACACATTACGATGTAATAAATTGTCAAACGAAACGAATCCCAATGAGTAAAGGTATACCATAAAAATCTGCGGTGCACCATCATATAACGAACCTAATGCAATGTAAAATAAAATAACATTATCTAATATGACTGACATAGTACAATGCCTTCCCAAGAAAAATCATATATTACAATATAATATAGAATAACACAACATAATATATTATAATATCATAATATTATGTATTACAATAT
>NW_008751759.1:361458-362757 GCF_000715545.1 Opisthorchis viverrini
AGTATAAATTTTCTCACAGTCTGACTTACTCAAACTTACTCAATATATTATGACCTGCTTTAATGTCGGGTAATTTTTCCTGAGAAATGTGGTATGAAAATACGCGATACGAAATACTGTGATGTAATTTTTAACACAATCCTAATGCACCTGATAACACAATACGACTCTATTTGTTGCCGAACGATTTTCGTTGAAATGAAACAAATTATAACAAAACAATCTAACGTGAGACACACTAGTGTCTCATGATAAAATATAGGCTCAAATAATTTAATATAATGTAAAATACTCCAAGAACATATGTCATATTACAAGATGGTATAAAATTGCTTATAATATAATATAGGACAATTTGATACATAAGAAGACGAACTAGAGTGCATTATGGAATTATATGATATCGCAATGTCATATCAGACTAAGCCTCATATAAGACCTAAAAAAACCGTGATATGAAATAACATAATGCGATGCAAAATAAGGATATGTACATGTTTATGTATGAATATCTAATACAGGCTTTGGTTATTAACATCGGTCTAGTTCAAAATGTATTGACAGTGTAATAATTTACTCTCACATGTTAGGCAGAGTTTTGGAGCAAGGCCACAATTTGGGGTTGCACTGTGCAACGTCATAGTACTCTGGCGTTTAATATCAAATAATATATCTCTTGTAATTTCACTTACTGAACGCGAGCATATTTAAAGTTTATTTGATTACATAAGGTGTAGGTTACCACACTATACGCAATGCAGTGTACTACGGAATAATGGTCCAGCACATTAATTCATAATTTGCTATTATACACGCAAATGTCAAGCAATACGTTGGAATATAGATTAGCGCAACAGCAAGCACTAACCCTGAAACTCCAATGTGAGCTAATATATTATAGTACTGTCTAGTGCGATAAGATTCAACATTGAATATCGCAATGTGGTTAAAAGAAATCCCGTGTTCTATAAACTTGGGCGAATCGTGCAATGATACATGCCAAAATGCCACAGAGAATAATCATACAACATATAGGACCACATGTTAATCTTTATATACTATATTCTGGTGTACTGTAATTAATTATGGAATTATCTGTTTTCATATCAGGCACGGCCGAGTATCTTAAAGTCACATGCAATTTTGCGAGAGTTTACGGTATCCCACTACGTCTTCCTACAATATCTACAGCTAGCCCTAATGAAGATGAATGATGCGGAAATCTGTGGTCTAACACACCATAATATATTGTGGTTTACAAAAAATAATTCCATATACTTTTGCATCTTAAAGCGTGAC
>NW_008751759.1:362770-364261 GCF_000715545.1 Opisthorchis viverrini
TTCATATCAGGCGCGGCCGAGTATCTTAAAGTCACGTGTAATTTTGCGAGAGTTTACGGTATCCCACTACGTCTTCCTACAATATCTACAGCTAGCCCTAATGAAGATGAATGATGCGGAAATCTGTGGTCTAACACACCATAATATATTGTGGTTTACAAAAAATAATTCCATATACTTTTGCATCTTAAAGCGTGACACAGATGCTTAAATAGAATAGAATAAAAAGATTAGCAGTGACGTAGTATAAAACACCAAGGAAATTAATATAATATAACTTTATAACGTAGAATGTAATATAACTCCACCGGGAGATGAAATAAAATAAATACCTGCATTATAATATACAACATCGCGTGTGATATATGATGTACCATATAAATAAATAAATCATCCAGCTGTAACGCTCTTTCGGTGCCTGGCTGTTATGCCACTGGGAAAAAGTATGAGGGCTAAGATACTGCCGGGTTGCCCAAGCCTGGACAGGGGAAGTCGAGAGGCAGAGGTCGGGTTCGAACTACGGACCTTCCGGTCAGTACATTCGCTCTTCAACCATTGAGTCATCTCGCCGGACGTTTCGTGTTAAAATCACATGCCTTTAACCAGAAGTTCCTTTCCCATAAAAAATAACAGTTGTTTCCAGAAACTTTCGATAGGAATGCCTAACATGTAGCCGTAGCCAAATAATATGACAAATTATGTTGCACACTCACACCAAATATTCCTAATAAAACCCGTAATGATATAATGAAGTACGGATGACAAGACAGACTAAAAATATACCTTTGAATGTAAAGTCATCACGCAACATTCTCTCATACAATGGGACAGTACACCATGGGAAAACATGAAATGATATTCTGCAGTCAAACATGAGGTTGAATAATGCGATAAAAGCAACTAAAATGCAACCTTATACGAGGTAATGTAGTACAACGACGTTTAAAAATATACAAGTTATCGAAATTCATCGTAATCTAACCGGTCACGTGACACTCGTTTCAGGCACTGTTTCACTACAAAATATAACACCATATAGATTAAAGTAATTTAGTGTACAGAAACGTATTTTAATACGATTGAAAGAATTAATGCTCAATCAAATGTTGATTACTCTGCGCACATGAAAATAGGCGTTACTGACCTGAAGCGTTGCGATACAGTGCAATGGGACGTTGTCTTATATGGAATAGGATGCCTTTTCCCTTTTCTGGTGCATCGCAATGCACTACTACAATATGACACAACAGAACTTCAAATACGGAAGGATAATATGATACAAAATCACATATTACGGGACAAACTGATATGAGAAAGTGTTTTGCAGTCCGGGATCATTTTATTTTTGTCACCTTGGATTTTATGACAGGACTGTATCACATTATATTAAATATATTAAAGTAAATTATATTATGTTATATTATATTATATATATGTTATGCTATGTTATATTATATTACCTTATATTATATTACATTACATTACATATAT
>NW_008751759.1:364437-372109 GCF_000715545.1 Opisthorchis viverrini
ATTATATTATATTATATTATATATTATAAATATATCATAATTATTTCATATTGTATTACGTTGCATTATATTGTATCATGTTGTCTTTCAGCAAGTTGTATCATATTAAATTTATTCTATTTTACTTTACTGTTATATTAAATTGCAGAATGCGTTTGTACACTAGAGTACGATATATTACACTATGCTATTTTTGGAAAAGTAGGCTTCGTATATTTGCAAACTGACATGCTACAATATGCCACATTCATTCTGCCATGTTATGTCACAATGTTAAGATATATATTTTGATTTATAATACTTGGTAATATAAACCCATTTCTAGCACTGTTTTGTGCTGTACGCTTTGATATTTCAAACTGATATTTCAAACCCAGTCTGAAATGTCCTAACTGTGAGTGATTGTTTGAGATATCCTGGTACTGTACAATTAAAAAACGAGGCGTAGTTTACGACGAAGTGGACACAGTTTGAATTCACTCATCGAACGCGTGCATAGCCCTAAAAAGCCACTTTCGGCAGAATGAGACACTTGATGTACTAACCGTATTTCTTGGTGTTTCAGGTGATATTAGTCTGCGGTGGCCATGGAAGATAGACTCGGTCAATGTGCGACACAAGTGAACACGATAACTCCATACTGGCCTAATAATACCGCGTTTTGATTAGGGATGAAAATAGAGTCCGTCCCGAAATGTCCCTCAGAAAAAACAATAGGTAATCCGTTGCATGAACCCTGTCCGGTGCGATCTGTGTGTATAATATTTCCCTTCACTCCGTTTGCGGTGAACCAGATCATGCTGGTGCGTCTTTTCTAGGGAAAATCCGGGTGCTAAACAAAGTAAATAGTACAAACAGAGATGAGGCTATTATTGACCATGATTTTGGCGACGAATCTGCCTTGCATATCACCAGATGAGTTGCTCCTACATTCATGTTCGACGACTGCATTGTGTGAGTCTTATCTATCGACAAATAATTCGTGCTCAGAAACCCCGGGTCCAAAGGTCTATTCAGAGTACATACTCCATTGATTGTCTCCGATATGCCCGCGATGAACAAATTCCATGCATTTGCGTTGGAAGAATGCCCGTTGATGCCTCTTCAGGGGACCTAAGAGTTTCCATCGCATGGTGACGCCACGTTTCCTAGACAACTGCCAAGCTTGGCGAGCAGATCAATCACCGCCTGATCAACAGCTAATGAGCCCCCTCAAGCCATTCCCATCGGCGAACATTTTCAAGCGTTGTACGCTTAAAACAAATTGTCAGTGGAAAATTTTCTGCTTCCGACAGCCAACTCAGCAGCGTACTGTCTACAAACATTATAGCGAAACCTTTTGAGAGCCGACTGCCAAGCCTGACAGACCATCACCTAGTGGAAAACGTCTCGCGTACAATCAATAGCCCGGTATAATTTTTTTTCACAAAATCTCGCCTAAGAACGGAAGTAATTCTAACGGCCAACCAACCATGAACTTGGTATAAACTATAACAGGTGCCTGCTCGAAGGACTAGTTACAAGCAGACAAGCAGAGTACCAGAGTAAACAAAACTGCTGTTATTAGCATGTTAGGACCATGCCGAACATAACGCGCTCAGTTCTTTCCAATGAGACCAGGTCAGTCAGATATGTAACGGTGAGGTTGAGAACCAAGTGATGCGGAAATGGTGCCTCAAAAGTTGTTTCTATGGGAAAGCCTATCGGCGGAAGGATGGAACTGGCATAATGACGGTTAAAATAAAAAGATTAGGTGGACCTGAGATAAGGATAATGAGCATTTCAGAATTCTTGGTGAACTTTGAAGGTTATGAGCTTCTGCAGTCCGGATACAGAGGGAAACAAGAATGGAGGGTAGAGTTAGATCTATCAGAGTGGATGAAACGTTGCTATTGCAGAAAACCAGATGGATTGCACACAGACGATGCATTAGTAGGGCGAGCATGCGTAGAGTGCACCACGATAGCAAGAGACTTTGATTAGTGCGTAGATTTAGTTGAGGACTATTGGAGCTTTCTTCATACACTTAGGCAGGGAGCACGGTCAGTAATTGGTAGAATAGCAATGCAGCGACCGGTGTACTTAACAGTTGGTGAGCCAGCAGATATTGTGTTACTGACGGTGGATAATTGTCCAGACGGTAAAGTTTGGTTTTTTAATAGCTCTGTTTATAGATCTACTGAGAAGTACAAATATACCTGCGTAGGTTGTTAGCCGCGGCTAGTGTAGAACCCTTTAACGAAATGCAGCTCTGAACAGCACTGGTGTTGAGTGATTAATCGTTAACAACCAAGCGCGGCTGCAGCTAGAATAAGGACTAAGGGAGAAAAAAATTAAAAATTTTTAAAATGCTCACGGACCTCCAAGCTGTCTGGATGAATCGCGCGGAAAGACCGTCAAACCGGCTGGGAAGACCATTAGTGCTCAAATATGACTCAATTAAAACATGATATGGGAGCTCTTTCACGAACGAGATCGACGTGTTTCGTATGACTCACCACCGAGCATGGAGACACAAACAAGGGGGATAAAGGCGAACATATAGGTTGCCGTAACATTTTACTCAGTGAAGAGGATTCACTTACTTGTCTTGAAAAGTTAAACGTGCTGTTCGCACTTTACTAAAAATCAATTCCAAAAACCAGTCTGCAAGTGGAACAATGGATCTATGAGAAACCGTCCAACCATACTCAGCACAAACTGATTGCATATGTCTAAGTTGTACATATTTTGCGAGAGCCGTCCCTAGACGTCACGTGCCCAGTTGTGTTCTCGCGCAAGGGTGTATGGATTGGCGCGATAGTGTGCAATCACTGCTACCCGTGTGAACCAGCTGTTTTCGGTTTGGTTCCTTATGGTTTCAAGTGTTGATTCGAGTACCTGGTTACCACATTCACTTTCAGGTTTACTGCTGAGTTTGAGGCTGCTCGCATATTATAAAGGATGATTGGGTAGGATCCTACGAAAACCCAACTGTTTGGTTTTTTGTGTCATTTATTGTCTGGCTAGCCACCGTCGATGTTGAAGTGGTGACCAGTGGCCTATGCCGGCAACCCTGTTCCACGCAATCACATTTAGCACCCAATATCTGGATTTTGGTAATGCACCTTTTTTTGAAAACAGATGGTGTCTTCAGCGAAAGGCCCAAATTGCTTGAATAGCAAGGTGTGGAATCGTCCCTCGCCCAGCCTGCAAGTGTCGGCTGATTTCCCTCGATTACTATATTTGACTTTTTCGTCTGCAGATGCAGTAGTTCCGCGATTTTAGATCCAATCATCTTCATTTGCTGCTGTATTTACTGATAGCGGACCAATGGTTGTTTGGCTTTTGAAAGAAACCTGAATACTCAAGCCCAATGGTTTTCTTCATGCGCAATTCCATCTGCGTCACTCTTTTATGGATCATTGGACGGAAACATCAAGTTTTTGCAGTCTTCTTTTTAACTCTTCCGGTTGAAGAACAGAACAACATGGCGAGCGATACTGTTCGCATCCAAACCGGAAGGTGTTGGTTTAAGATCAAGAACGTTGTGTGATTAGTCATGAATTACTCTAGTGGAACATCCAACGTGTTTTGTTAGAGCAAGGTCTAATGTTCACTGGTAAAACAAAATGAAAGCTGTTTTCACATCCTGAGACGCGTATGTATGCCCAACTGATACAGGGTGTCTCAGACTCATGGGAAGTTGATTATTCTTGTTTTTATCCTTGTAGTCATTGACCTCTGTAGATGAATGCAATGGCAGACAAGGCATATCCATGCTTTCACCAACGTCAGACAACTTCCCCTTTCCTCTGGGGTGCTTGTGCTCCTAGACCAAACGTATTTTATTGCAGGAAGCTGGCGAAAGGACACTTTCTTCACGGGATTTCATCAGGTATGTCTAGGTTGCACCCTTAGTTCTTACGTCGATCTGACGGATGATGCCTCTCAGGCAGGTGAACCAGTTTTTTTTCAGAAGTCCACATACTCTCGTTTTCCATGGTAGAGCACGGTAACATACATAACAAGTAAACACAAGTGATGGATGTGGAAGAGTTACAGCAGAATGGTAGATAAAACGGGAGAAGTGTCTCATTTGAAGTCGTGCCACCAACGGTTTCAGCCAGACAAGATTAATCCCAACGTATGTAAGAATGTTTGGAGTGGAAACACGAGTCTACAGACCAACAACCTAGAAGAGGACAAACAGAGCTAAATGCTTTCGAGAAATACACGCATTTGCAAATAAATTTGGTTCTCACGTGAGACTCAACTGAATCTCTCGTTTATGATATTCAAGTAGAACGTAAGGTTGACGGAAACTCGGGGACTGCGCCTACCTGATGAGCCCCAAGAAGGGCGAAACCGGTCGTGGGCTGTCGAAGAGTTTTCAGCAACCTTGTAAGTAGTTTCCTTTATGAAAGCTGAATGCTGTTCAAGGCGCGGTGAGCGCTAGCACGGTCAAGACTCGCACATCAGGTACACATTGTCCAGTGTGAGATTCAGTGGTAAGGATGTACACTCAACACCATGTGCCACACATAAAAATGTCATAAGACGCAAAAAGCCCTAAATTGCAAGCAAACACAAGTTACTGACGGTGATCGTAGGAAGTCCAGGACCAGTAGCAGCCTTGGCGGAAAGAGGACAGCAGATCCCTCGATAACAAATGGTCATCGTTTGGTGAATCGAAAAGTCGAACTCACGATCATTTGCACGTATGGCTGAGATTATGGTAAGGGACTATACATCAGCACCATACTTCTACTTCCTTCCATTCCTTACAGTCATTCCGCACCCATCCGAGATAATGCTGAAGTCCATCACAGTTGTTTGACGCTCCCGGGCGGCGACTAGGTTAGACTTGGTCGAACACGTCAAAGTGGGTGCACTCAACTCCTCGAGGACGGCGTATCCCAGGTAATCGAGATGTTTCGCGGGTTCTCCTGCAACCCGATTGTGACGAGCAAATCTAGCATCATGCGCGATCATCAGGATTGCAAAATCCGCACCAAACCCTCCAGTTGGCCACAGGTTTCACGACAGAAGGTCGTCTGGCTACCATAACCATGCTGAGATCTTTCTACTCTTGTCCTAATTAGGTTGCCTAGGAGCTGGATACCGCGGATAGATATCCGATGACACACTCATCGATTAGATG
The DNA here is from genome assembly GCF_000715545.1 of Opisthorchis viverrini. Taxonomy (NCBI): domain Eukaryota; kingdom Metazoa; phylum Platyhelminthes; class Trematoda; order Opisthorchiida; family Opisthorchiidae; genus Opisthorchis; species Opisthorchis viverrini. The sequence continues at coordinate 369,581 of NW_008751759.1, forward strand.
GAGGCGAAGCGACCAATTCTCGTAAACCGCGACCGTCAGAGCTTCGCGTAGGCTGTGACCCCAAGTAACCACCATCTCTTTTTTGGTGTTTACGCATTCACCGTGACTCAGATGGGAATGTTGAGATCTCAAGACAACCTTGCCATATACGGAATCGTTGATTACATTCCGTAGTACTCGGCACTGGGTAGAAAGGAGCTTATCCATACGCGCTGTCTGCTGCACCGGGATATTTGCATCCAGACTTGGGATTCCGAGTGCCCCATATTGTGTACCGGCGTGGATGTAGCTGATCGAGGTGTTCTTCGTTAGACGTATCCAGCTACAAACAGATCGGCTGATGTAATTATCCAACTTTTTAAGCGTGTTTCAGTGGATCTGGCCGGGCATGAGCAAATATGTCAGCCTTGGTATAAGGTATTTACTTGTTATTTCCATTCTTTGATACAGCGCCAACGGGGGGTGCATTGCATCGTCCAGCAGTTTAAGCAAGCGCTGTCGGTGTTTGATTACGCCTTTCCCCTTGGAAGTGGAAGCAATGCCCAAACATATCACGGTGTCTGTCAGACCCAAAGGAGTGATGAGTTCTTCGGCTAAGCAAAATGTTAAGACTAAGACTGCTGTCGCTCAACATTTCCTGTCCTCACAAATCACCATCACTTTCGTCTGTTGAGCGTTTATCTTCATAGCAGCTCTTCCCAGATTGGCCACAGTAGTTTCATGCTTTTCTTTAAGGCAAGTCTGACTTTCTGTAGACACAAACCAGTCGAAAAAACAAGGGAAACCTTCCTCTAGGGTGCCATAGATCTGGTATCCTAGTTGTGGCATTGGTAATCCAAGAACCTTATCCATTACCATGATGAACAATGATGTGGAGCGTGAAACGCCCGGTCCACACCTCTGTGGCGATGAACCTTGGAATTTTGGAAAACTGCATTCTCATAGCACCGTGCAATGCATCGAACTAGAGCTGACGGTACTACGAATACCACGGCAGATCTGACAGTCATGTCGTGCAAAACTGAATCAAACGCTTTCGTGATATCAAGAAACGCCAAGCTGAGGCTAGAAGTAGTCGATGAAGTGTGAAGAGCAGGGCATATAAGAGTTTTGTAGCTCCCAAACAATCGTCTCGATGTAGAAATGGAAATTGGAGTGAGGGCAATTGTGTAGCACTTCCAAAATGCTATTTTTCATGCTCACTATCATCTTCCTTTTCCCTATCAATATCAGTCGCATCACTGTACAAAAGTTTGTTTTACTGAAGTACAAGCGCAACCGCCCGCTTTTTGGGTCCAACGTGACTTTGAGATTTTTGTTGAGTGACGGTTGTTGTGACTACCGGTTGGCTATAATTGGCTGCTACCGACTCTAAACGTGAACAAACATTTTAGCTACAAACGCTGGACTGATCTATTCACCCATGTGGGGTGAACTTGCGATCACCGGAGATTTGGAATCCCTGGAAGGTAGAACTTCTCTTGGTGTGGTGGTCCAACGGAATAGGGAACCACGGAATCTCCTATTTTGAACTGTGAGTCAAGATTTACTTGGATTTTTCTCCTTGTGACTTTGTATCCGGCTTACATTGTTAATTTGTCCTGTTCTCTAGAGAATCCTTAGGGCCGTTAACCACCACATGATTGGTGGGCCCGCACATTTTTGCTGTGTTCTGTTTTCCTCGGTAGCTCAGAACTCCGATATCTCTTTCGCATATACTTAGTCCGGTAACTTTTATTCAACCACATCTAACGAAGACGAACTCCACTCTGAGTTTGTCGAAAACGCCGTTCACTGCCAGCTTTTGGAGTCAATAACCCCAGAGTATGGTTCATTCCACTGGAATATTACTTCCATTTCCATCTCACTGCAGACCATATTTTCTTACGTGGTTTCTCAGCTTCCGACTGAGGTTGCCCCGGAGGTCGTTGACTTGATTGATCCCAAGCCGGCGTCAAATCCCTACAACACACAGAAAGCAGCAATTATTGAACGGACAGCCACCTCAGATGAAGCGAATCTGCGAAAATTGCTCGCAGGTGTCAAACTGGCCGATCATTCACCTTCACAATGGCCGCGGCACATGCAGAGCCTAGCCTGCGGCAATTCGTTTGACGACGCAATTTTAAAATAATTGTGGCTGCAGTGTCTTCCCATAAGCGCTCGCCAAATTCCGGCTACCCAGTCAGATGTCCCTCTGTCGTCACTCGCTGAGACGGCGGATAAGATTCACGAATGCGTTGCGGGCCACTAACGACTTTACAGGCGGGTAGCGGCACTTACATAGCTACCTTCGGTCATAAGTCACTGACGCTTGACCCGGGTCTTCGCCTCTCATTCCCTTGGATCTTCACTGCCATTTACGTGCACGTTCCAATCATCGGCGCGGATTTCTTGACCGAATTCTCTGGATTCTTCAGCGTCCCTTCCCGTCCAATCAGTCCAGGTCGACGCTTCGTTATACCTACTCACGGATTCACGGATTGATACACCGGATCGAGGCTTTTGCCCAAGTTTCCCGGGTCGGTT
>NW_008751759.1:373376-379492 GCF_000715545.1 Opisthorchis viverrini
TAGTGTTCTCTGTAAGCCTCAGATACCACTGTTGGGTCATTCGTCGGTTCTCCGTTTCTGCCCGCATTTCAAACATTCCGGTTTTCGACGATTTAATCAAAAGGTTTCCAGGTTTGCTAAAGCCGTCCTATTCGGTCTTGAGTGCGCTACGTGCAGTCAAGCACCAGATAGCCACTGCTTCTCCACTTCACTCTCGCCTTCGACGACTACAACCTGAAAAGCTCTGTATCGCCAAAGCCGAGTTTGACCACATGCCGCAACTCGGAGTAATTTGGCCTTCAAATTCATTTCGGGCTTCCCCATATTTGGTGCCCAAGAAATCCACTTGTGATTGGTGGCCGTGCAGTGACTACCGATCACTCAATTGTTATATAGTACCTGACCGCTACCCAATACCGGATATCCACGATTTCGTACGGCAATTACAGGGCAAAACTGTTTTCTCGAAAATCGACCTTGTCCGAGCAGCAGACCAGCTTGACTTCCTCGGCCATCGTATGAACTTCGAAAGAATTCCGCCACTGCCAGATAAGACCACTGCTATTTCGGACTACCCCTTACCTCAGTCAACTCAAAGTATTCGTCGATTTTGGGGTATGGTCAACTATTATGGCAGATTCATTCCACGCTGCTCAGAGATCCTCGGCCGCTAACCGACCTGCTCAAAGCAGACAACAAACGGTTGCCATTCACTGACCAGGTCATCACTGCTTTCAATGCTATCAAATCCACCCTTTCGAAAGTCACCACCTTGGGTCACTTGAACCTTAGTTCTGATTGCCACCTCATACTAAAAAAGGACGCATCACAGACCGCTGTTGGTGTGATCCTTCAGCAGCCAGTGAACGACAGCACTCAAACACTGTTTTTTTCTTGCAAACTGCAATCTGCACAAACCCGTTACAGCACCTTTGGAAGAGAGCTCCTAGTGATCTACTTAGCTGTCAAATATTTCCGATACATACCCGAAGGAAGGGAATTCACCATCTATACAGACCATCAACCTCGGTTTGACAGTTGGTTTTGTCAGGCTTACCAAATGATGATTTGTCTTGTTTTTCTTGCCGGTTAAACACCCGTAGTCTGGTTTTGACCGCGCTCTCTCGTCCGCACGTCCCTTTACCTGCAACTACAATCAGTCTTCATCTAGCCCCAGCCACCTCCGTAAGGCGTGCATTCCGATCTTCTGAAACTTCCATTGGATCTAAATATCTGGATGCCTTCTATTTTGTACTCCTCACCGAGTCAGTCATTTTTCGTACAGTCAGCATCCCTTCTTGTGCTTTCGCCTTAACCCCTTCTCACAAGGAACTTTTACACCCGGCGATGCTCCAGCAGCAACACTAGTGAGTCTCTCCGGTTACATTACACACTGTGAGTCTGAGTTTCTCACTATCCGTACTGTGAGTGCCCTAATTCACCATCCCTAATTACGCTTTTCGTTACTCTGACCATAAGCCCGACAGCTTGAGGCCACGAAATTTCAGTGACGGTTTTAGGCTTTAGTTCACATTGGCCGGCCAGATCTTGGTATTTCTGCTGCCTCCGCAGATCTGTTATTTGGGTTCCAGTTTCTTTGCAGTTCAAAGTTTTTTATCACGTATTAGGATGGAAGCCGCTTGCTATGCCCTCCCCTGTATTGTTTTGGCCCGCCACTTTCAAATCGTAACGATCGTATATTTTCTCATCCTATATGTTCCCCATAAGAAAGAGCTCTTGTTATTTTGGTTGCTACCCATGCTGCCCCAGGTGTGACCATGTCTACTTCGGATAACGTCCAATGTTTATGTCACCATCCCTTATCCCTGAAATTCCCAGTACCCCTAAACCCCACCAGCTATCCTTCCATTCTGACAGTACCATTATGCTCATGCCAACTGACCAGGAAAACACTGCTCCTTTCTGGCGAACAGCACGGTTTGCGTGCCACAAGACGGATACAAATTGTCGGCCAGGCGCAAGAGCGATTGTGACTCTTGTTGGGACCAGCAGACACCAGAATTCTTCACTCGGTCAAGCTTGTCTGCATTATGTTGAATGGGATATGCGTGCCCACGATGTTGACTCAGGCCGATCCGTGTCGGAAAAAGGCGTGGCCAATCAGCGCAGGCCACTTGGGCGACCGTGTTCGTGCTGAAACTTCCACGTCGTAAACTCAGTGGTGGGCTACCAAGCCACCTTTCGACTTATAGCACTTATAATAACAATAATGAGGTTTATTGTTGCAACTTCATATATATTTAAAATTGCCTCCAGGCTTGTATGACTGCCTTCTTGGTTAACAATTCAAAAGGACCGCCCTTTTTGAACTGGTGAAATTGAACTCTATTTCAGTTTTGCAAGACATCCATATTTTCCGTTTTCCTGTTTTTCTTACCACGCAAATCGTTTTTACCGCTCTGGTTATACTACTTTGTACCAAATCCTTGGGCAGCTATATATTGTTTTAATTCATGAGTTTGAGACGCGGTTTCGTTCACGCGTTGACTGTTGATCCATATCGGCTTTGCTTGCCTTTTAGAGTACCTCACCGTTTGTCGAAAACCGTTGAGTACAGCGCGTTTGCGTAGCCATTCGTTCGGAGTTTTGCCGGTTTGGTTGCTAACCTTGGTGCTCGTTGCTCAAGAATTCGAAACGGTCGTTACATTTATTCCCAACTTGTGGGTGGCATAGCGTCTGGCAAGATCATGTTTACAGTCAGAATAAAGCAGGACTGGAGGATTTGTGGAGGAGCGGATTGCACGGAAAGAGGATAATGTAACAAACAGTGGGCAATATCCGATGAAATAATAATAGATTTATTTCCCAACTTGTTGAGAACGATGGGCATAAGGCCCGATCAGTTCATAGATGAAGCCGGCTGGCGTGAACTAACACTGAAAACCATTGCTGGTCGTGAGTGAACATGGACGGTTAGGTATATAGCCAGAGTCACAAAAGGGCAAAAGTGGAGATGCAGAAGGAATAATTCGAATTGGGAGTACATGGTGAGCTTTGTCTCACAAATGTGGCTTAATCTGAAACTAAGTGAACTCACTGTCTACACTGTTGTTGGCAGTCAGTTGTAAAGGATAGGTTAGGTAGAAAGATTGTGCTGACACATGGGGCCATATTCTTCACCCGTGAGCCCAGAGAGGGTCATCTGTCTACTGGTTTGAACCAATGCGGATAATTCAGATGATTCGTAATGTGCATTGTCGAAAGAAACCAGTACATTTAATCCAAACAGGTTGGTGAACACCGCCTGGATTGGTTGGATTACCATCTCACTCAGACTGATGTCCGGGCTACCACCAAGAGGTGGTGGTTTGGCGCGCCGATGGTTGTTAAAATTCCACTGCTTTACAAAAGAAGCCTCTGAGGATTGGATACATTTTGCCCCAGGGACGATACGATGGAGATGAGACTTACCTTGACCGCCGAATCACCATAATGCTTTTGGTGAACAAGGGATATCACCTGAATCTTTCTTCCCTCTCTCACGACAACAGTCCACCTTAATTTCTACACCCACTTCCTGGTCAACCATCTCGATGACAAATCGCTTAATAACTACACGTCTGCGTCCTTGACCGAGTTTGAATGTTCGCTCCGCAATAAATGTAACCGCTCAAACATGGTGCACTCTGTCTGTGGCAAAAATTTAAACTTCAGTTTCATAGTCAGGTTATTACCAGGTCAAAAATTTTGCGAGTCTCACCATACATGTACATCCGTTCTGACAACCATCCAGTCCACCTGTTGATTATCCCCGTACATGATATATTACGTTCAATCCATTGTCCTACTTTTCACTTGGAGGCTTTTTTCTTTTAAAGTGATGGACAAATCATTTCTGCCTTGCTGCGAGATACCCACACTTTTATTTCCATTTGGGATGCTGCCTTGAATATCCGCTAGCTTTCCTAGTCTCCATCGTGTTATTTCATTTCAACGCCTTGATCTTCTGAATATCGACTACACGTCTGACAAGCATTAGCTTGTTCAGTGGAAACTGCTATCAGGTATTTATTGTGAACCTTGATTTCCAACGAAATCAACTCTGAACTTTTATGATCAACACTCTAAAGCTCCCACAAACTCTACGGAGCATGCCCTTTAGCGTCCTATAATGCTTAATATTCGTAAGTCACCGTTCATCTTCCGTCACCATGTGTTCAGCTGTCTAACGACAAACAGGAACAAAAAAATCTGTACAATTGTGCCGTCTGAATTTTTGTGGGCAGCAGCTGTCGAAACGCATATCAAGATTTTTTGTCTTCTGTCAAGTTCTGCAATCAGTTCAATGTATTCAGCCTGCGCCCCAAAAAATCTCTCGCTGCTACTGCAAACTGTCCCACTTTTTCAGCCCCAATTGGTAAAATCGAGTCTCTCTTCATATTAACTTCGACAAACCTCTGCTTTATTGACAACTACCCAAAGTTTACTTTCATGGGCGTCGCCACCCATTAAATGATTCGCAGCGTTTGAAAAACATGGAGGACCTCAGGTTGCACTGTGACCTACTGAATTCATTATGTCATTGCATCCTGCTCTCTTACGCACGAAGTTCTAGCTTGAAAACACTAGTGGAGCTGGGTTGAGAACAGCTTCGTGCAGCATATTTCGCACGGCAAGCTAGAAACTGGTGTGCCGGCGGCAACAAAGATTTGTGAAAATTATGGCAAAATCCTCGCACCACTCCTTGTTGTTACGTTTACCAGGCTACTCAGCTGATTGAAACTGAGGGGTGTCTGTGCGTGAATGTGAGGGCTTTAAAAGCACTTAGGGGTAGACTGTCAGACTGGGACTTACAATGTCATGGCACCATTACGTTGATTTGTACCGTCTGCTGGATAGATTTACGGTGGACCCAATAGCGGACGCGGTTACGTAGGGGCATCGCAGGGTCAGCGTTTTGTGGGTTAGACAACGTATGCAGCACATTAATCTTCAGGCCAGTGAGGAATCAACGGCTGTGTGAAAGGCCGCTTGAACAAGAACCGGAAATCCGGCAACTCAGGCTAATAGAAAAGAAGCAAAGCAAGCAAGTGGTGAAGACAAGGATAGGTTTAGGTTCGGCAAATTGAAACAACTGTTTCCGGGGGAATGGTGATTGAACGTTCATCACAAGAACCGTGCCACTGTGATGGAGGCTCCAGAATGGAGGGAAGAAGGAGGCATATGGAAATGGATCATTTGTCTACAGAAACAATCAGAATGGACAGCCTTAAAATTAGGCAAGTTCACTGGCTGACTGGCTGGTTGCTTGCTTAGGTGGTGAGGTGCCTAGCTGCGGTCGGTAGACAAGGTTTCGTAATTTGACGAATGCTGTCCAGTCCAGAAGCGTCTTATCCATGAACCATCATGGCGTGCAGAGTCACACTGTGGTGTTCTGCTCAAATTTGTTTGAGTGGGCCGTGAAACCCAACAAAATTTGCTTCCATTACCCATCATGAGAGCACTTTACGTGCGACAATGCATAAACAGAGGATGCGCGTCGACCCATGTGGTCGAGATTCTGAGCCATTTCCTGTTATCCTTAGTTGGAGCCTCGGAGTGTCCAACTTCATTTGTGTGCAGCTAATGGAATAAAACAAGGATTGAAGCTTCTTAGGAGCATGTGTTGGCTTAATGCATTGCTTTAAATGAATGTACAAATAGAGATTATGAATGTAGGCGAAAAGTATTTTATTAGTGTGGCGTTTTGTACCTTTATTTTACTTCCATTATAACACTAGGTATTTCATCAATTGCATAATCGTTTTTTGTTTGAATAAGAGAAACTACAAAAAAACGCGCACTTGTACAATTTCACATAATACAAGCGTGGTCACGTGCTTCAACTCTCTCTTCTGATTTCGCTCGCGCTTGCAGCGGTCATTCGCGAGTCTCATGTACTAACTCTGGTACCCAAAACATTTCAGACTATCTTCGGAATCTATTATATGTGGAAACTGTTCAGAAGAAGACCTCTGGACCAACACTATTGGATTATTGTTTATTCGCTGACCTGGGCCAACGACGAACTATTTTAAAGAGAACAATTGTTAGTGAGTCTGTTCCATCTGACCTATTTATTTTTGTATACCCAACTTAGCGTAATTATTTTTATTACTTTGCCACACACTCCTGGT
>NW_008751759.1:380637-385095 GCF_000715545.1 Opisthorchis viverrini
GAAACCTGCCTACATTGAAGCACCCACGACCACATCCAGCAATCCTGCTACCCCAACAACACCCACACCTACCCAAGATATACTTCCCGCCAACCTCACTCCTTCCACTAGTCGTTCAGGACGACGCGTCTGTTTCCCTCAGCACTTAGCTGATTACGAAACTTAAGTTAGCAACTTTTGATTCGTTACTTTAGTTATTCGAGCGTTTTCCCATTTCATGGTCAACGCTCTAGTGGGGGAGTAGTGTGGCGTTTTGTACCTTTATTTTACTTCCATTATAACACTAGGTATTTCATCAATTGCATAATCGTTTTTTGTTTGAATAAGAGAAACTACAAAAAAACGCGCACTTTTACAATTTCACATAATACAAGCGTGGTCACGTGCTTCAACTCTCTCTTCTGATTTCGCTCGCGCTTGCAGCGGTCATTCGCGAGTCTCATGTACTAACTCTGGTACCCAAAACATTTCAGACTATCTTCGGAATCTATTATATGTGGAAACTGTTCAGAAGAAGACCTCTGGACCAACACTATTGGATTATTGTTTATTCGCTGACCTGGGCCAACGACGAACTATTTTAAAGAGAACAATTGTTAGTGAGTTTGTTCCATCTGACCTATTTATTTTTGTATACCCAACTTAGCGTAATTATTTTTATTACTTTGCCACACTCCTGGTAAACTGACTTATTGGGTGGCCACTACACTACACTAGAAGCAAGCTTCGGGGGCTTATCCACACAGGTTGAATCCTGAGAAACATATCTGAGAAGCTTAAGTAAGAGGCTTCTTTTATGGACTTATTGGGTAGCCAGACCACTACATTAGAAGCAAGCTTCGGGGGCTTATCCACACAGATTGAATCCTGAGAAACATATCTGAGAAGCTTAAGTAAAAGGCACATCTTCTTTTATGCGTGAAATACAGTTTGAAGGCACCAAGGTCAGAAGAGATGAAAATCCTGTGCGTGACCAATGGGTGTACAACACCGCATGGTTTGATTATTAGGTGAAGGTTAGGATGTGGTTCCTGTATTTTGGCCGAAAAGTTCACTTAATTCATTGGTTATAGACTCGGATGAGTTAGAGAAAAAAGTTGATGTTGGAAGGCATGCAAGGGCCAGCCGGTCATAGCAGCTGCAAAGTGGGAATTTGAAATTCGCATGATGTTAGCAAGATCGAAAGGTAGCTAAACTATTTTGGATACCAGATCACCTGAATAATGCTTTCCGGAACCTTGGATTGCTTTTCATAGGTTTTCATAGTAGGTTCTCCACTTTGGTCCAGAGTATGTTTGCTACAGTCTAGAATCCCCAAGAAGAACAAGAGGGAAATTATAGTTTCCCCAGAACATCCTGTAATGCTTACTAAATTTTTCACCCACTCGAGGCATTTGCGTGGCTGCATAGCTACCATATATATGGACGATCCACAAAAGAGACCAGAAATTGCGATGATGGAACATCTTAGTAGGCGTTGACCATATAACTCATTGTCCCAAACTCCGTGGCAAAACGACGCTGCGAAGGTAGACAACAAAACCGCACAGAAAAGTCCTAGGAAACCAGCTACTTACCGATTTGCAAGTGCTCACCCGACTGCCGACATCGGCAAATTTGTGTCGAATGCAGCAAATTATAGGTGAGCTTTGGCACCTTTAAGATGAGCAGCCGCGTTTGTCGGACCAACCTGCGAAGTCAAGTTGGTCCGGTAGACATGAAGGGTGCGCAGGGAAGTCAAACTGGGGCCAGCAACCCTCAAGAAGCTTGGTTTGCTTGACTGGTGGATCATGCCTTTTGGCTGGTCCGGCCTTTCTTTAATTGATTGATGTCATGATGGTCTTTGGATATGATCCTTCCGATTGGAGCGCGGTTGCCTCACGGCTGCCAATCAAGCCATTCGTCTGGTCACCTGTTCTATTCGGGCTGCCAAAGTAAGTTAGCGATCCTCGAACCATAGCTTCAGTAGCAGCGAAATTTTCTCTGGGCATACTGACCAGATCTTGGTACCCAGTGCGCCTCAGGTATCGGGCGTGTCAGAGGGACTGAGATGGCGCAGACATGTCCTGGGCTCAATACTGTCAGTGATGGAAGACTAGCCAAAACGTTTTGAAGGTAAGAGGCATAACTTGACCAGCGTCGCTGGACCTGAGACTTGATAGACAAAACCATGTGCAGTATGAACATGGTCAAAAGGGTTTCTGATATCGACAATCTATGAGTTCGCTCCCTATTTAATTATGCTATGGAGGGAGCACATAAATTGTGATGCTCAGATAGTGGAAGCACAGCACGACCAGAATGAGCAATCGAAATATGTTCCGCAGGTGCGTTCACTACTAGGAATTTGAATGTGAATAACATGGAGTAAAAATTGGTCGCCGCTGTAAAGAGCTGAAGATATGGGTGGCGTTCAGAAAAGAGGAAAGTTGCTACTAAAACTGATGGTGGTCAATTATGACCAAAATCAACCAATTCCATCAAAGAAGGGTGAACATGACATTGTCAAGTAGTAGATGAATCGTGAATCAATCACCATGGCAGACCCCACAAAGAAGGGAAATGTAGCATGGCAAGTTTTGTTGAAACGCATTCTTGTTGTGCAGCGAGTATGTGCGGGTAATTTGATTATTGTGAGACTTATAAAATGGCCGCGCCTCCAGCACACATTTCATTTTCCTGCAAAACCCCGGTGAGATAAGTGAACATGACATTGTCAAGTAGTAGATGAATCGTGAATCAATCACCATGGCAGACCCCACAAAGAAGGGAAATGTAGCATGGCAAGTTTTGTTGAAACGCATTCTTGTTGTGCAGCGAGTATGTGCGGGTAATTTGATTATTGTGAGACTTATAAAATGGCCGCGCCTCCAGCACACATTTCATTTTCCTGCAAAACCCCTGTGGGTGAGATAAAAACTTTAAGTTCAAAATGTTGCACTTCATTGCATATGTGCTCAGTCCAAAAATCACCCCTATCTGCCATCACTTTTCTGTGATTTGTTTTGATCGATCTCTTTTGAAAATAACTGGCGCACATTCGGCTTTGAACTTGGTGTGCTATGGCTTCGGACGTGGCTTCAAAATCGTCCGTTGTGAAATTTGTGGGTATATCGTTTTCGTCCTTCACGGCAGTTGCATTACGAATGGGTGTATTACAAGTGCAGCAGGCGCCATTCAAGACCAACATAAAGCCGAGGAAACCGAAGGAGCTAGTAATCCGAGCGTATTTTCTAATAAAAAGAAGTACGCGAAACACCAGCCGCCAAGTGCGGTTTTGTCTACGGAGGCAAAGGAACCAACTGGAAGTGACCTCTTATTTTCTTGAACACAACCACAGGTTGTCAAAGTTTTTGTACGACCGGCTTCCAGTCAATCGACGCCTGACTGAAGAAGAGTTGGGCACATGCAAGGCCCTTCTGAGATATGGAACACCGTCATCTGAGGTGGGGCCTTTGTAGCGGATGAATTTAGCAAGATTCTTACCACTCGGGATATATACAACTACCACCGAAAGTGTCTGCCGGCTGTGTTAAGTAGGTGCCGCATAGTTGGGTTTTGATGTGGCAGATAATATGCCCTCGGTCCTGGCAAAACTTCGAGAGGCCGGACGCCTCCTTGTGTGCCAGTGAGAGGAAGGTCGCTATAACTACATATGCTTCTCCGGATGACAGCATTTAGCGTTGTTCCGACGCTTTCCAGATGTGTTTAATGTACAATGCTATAACTCGCCTTGGGTGAGTTTTTTAAAGCATCTAAGATTCGGCATGTAGATACAACTTCTACACCTTATTGATAACGGACGGCATGGTAACCGGGCGTCCGAATGTGTATGCATTCGTAGAGAGCGAGCAGTTTGCTCCCATGCGTAAACTGTTCGGCTTGTTTAAGGCAATGATGAGTGAAGCTTATCCGGTTAAGGTCTTTGTAATGAACAAGTTGGCGGCGCAAATGCGTGCAGAAAGAGTTGTGTGCGGATGTGACGTTATGCTTTGCTAATTTAATGTCGGCAAAGCCATCAACCTCAGTCCAGGTGGCGGTCTAGGAACGCAGACTTGGGATTTTGTGTGCTCTGTGACCGGCCGACTACTACCAGTGACCGCTGTCATGAATTGGATGTCGTGTTATATCACGCCGACCGTTGTGATGGTGACCCTTGCTCGCTGTGCGGTTGTGCTCTTCAGGCTTGCCCCAAAGGTGAGTCCACATGAAAACAAATTACTTTTGGTTCTTAGCTCCAGGCACATCCAGAAGACAGCTTGCCCACAATGTGCTCCCGTTTCCAACCCCATGTGACAGCCTATTCCCATGTTTATTCCCCTTGAGCAAATGAACTGAAACCTTCTTGTTTTACTGAACTATTTCTATAACTCTTACAGACTTTGGTCGGACATTGTGATTTTTGCGGTTGCTCGCCGTCGATATCTGTTTGGTTGTGACGATATCGATTTTGAGGCG
>NW_008751759.1:385893-394606 GCF_000715545.1 Opisthorchis viverrini
CCCTGTGGGTGAGATAAAAACTTCAAGTTCAAAATGTTGCACTTCATGGCATATGTGCTCAGTCCAAAAATCACCCCTATCTGCCGTCACTTTTCTGTGATTTGTTTTGATCGATCTCTTTTGAAAATAACTGGCGCACATTCGGCTTTGAACTTGGTGTGCTATGGCTTCGGACGTGGCTTCAAAATCGTCCGTTGTGAAATTTGTGGGTATATCGTTTTCGTCCTTCACGGCAGTTGCATTACGAATGGGTGTATTACAAGTGCAGCAGGCGCCATTCAAGACCAACATAAAGCCGAGGAAACCGAAGGAGCTAGTAAGCCCAGCGTATTTTCTAATAAAAAAAGTACGCGAAACACCAGCCGCCAAGTGCGGTTTTGTCTACGGAGGCAAAGGAACCAACTGGAAGTGACCTCTTATTTTCTTGAACACAACCACAGGTTGTCAAAGTTTTTGTACGACAGGCTTCCAGTCAATCGACGCCTGACTGAAGAAGAGTTGGGCACATGCAAGGCCCTTCTGAGATATGGAACACCGTCATCTGAGGTGGGGCCTTTGTAGCGGATGAATTTAGCAAGATTCTTACCACTCGGGATATATACAACTACCACCGAAAGTGTCTGCCGGCTGTGTTAAGTAGGTGCCGCATAGTTGGGTTTTGATGTGGCAGATAATATGCCCTCGGTCCTGGCAAAACTTCGAGAGGCCGGACGCCTCCTTGTGTGCCAGTGAGAGGAAGGTCACCATAACTACATATGCTTCTCCGGATGACAGCATTTAGCGTTGTTCCGACGCTTTCCAGATGTGTTTAATGTACAATGCTATAACTCGCCTTGGGTGAGTTTTTTAAAGCATCTAAGATTCGGCATGTAGATACAACTTCTACACCTTATTGATAACGGACGGCATGGTAACCGGGCGTCCGAATGTGTATGCATTCGTAGAGAGCGAGCAGTTTGCTCCCATGCGTAAACTGTTCGGCTTGTTTAAGGCAATGATGAGTGAAGCTTATCCGGTTAAGGTCTTTGTAATGAACAAGTTGGTGGCGCAAATGCGTGCAGAAAGAGTTGTGTGCGGATGTGACGTTATGCTTTGCTAATTTAATGTCGGCAAAGCCATCAACCTCAGTCCAGGTGGCGGTCTAGGAACGCAGACTTGGGATTTTGTGTGCTCTGTGACCGGCCGACTACTACCAGTGACCGCTGTCATGAATTGGATGTCGTGTTATATCACGCCGACCGTTGTGATGGTGACCCTTGCTCGCTGTGCGGTTGTGCTCTTCAGGCTTGCCCCAAAGGTGAGTCCACATGAAAACAAATTACTTTTGGTTCTTAGCTCCAGGCACATCCAGAAGACAGCTTGCCCACAATGTGCTCCCGTTTCCAACCCCATGTGACAGCCTATTCCCATGTTTATTCCCCTTGAGCAAATGAACTGAAACCTTCTTGTTTTACTGAACTATTTCTATAACTCTTACAGACTTTGGTCGGACATTGTGATTTTTGCGGTTGCTCGCCGTCGATATCTGTTTGGTTGTGACGATATCGATTTTGAGGCGAAGTGATCTGCGTTTATCCCCAGGATGGTAATTGTGCCGCCTTATTTTTGCAACCCTACGGTATCTGTGGAGGAGAATCCGTTGAGGTTTGTTGAATATGTATATTATTATATTTGCAATAGTACCGTGATTCCAGAATTCGGATTTCTTGGTCGTTTTCCTGGATTGGCACGCGTGACTCAAACTCAGAAAGCAGATAGCCGTAACAGAACTCAACGGTCTCAGTACTTAACGGTGTACTGATCTGGTACACAACGATCTACGGACGCAGTACTGATCGATCTACGAACTCGGAGAAGATGGAGAAAGCCCCGTCAATGGATCTCTATCTACCGGAGGAATCGAGGCAAGTCGGCCGTTCTGGCAATCCTTTAGCTATTGGTTCATCTCCTGGCTCTGACTCAACTAAGCATAGAAAAATAAAGTCGGTTGCGCTTTTGCGAGCGCAGATTAAGGCAGAGGAAATGGAGAAAGAATTGCAGCTTATGCGGGCGCGTAATGAGGTGCGTCTAGCGGAGTTAGAGCTGGATTCGGACGATGATTCCGTCGTTGACGTGCAGGTTGACCCGCAGGATAAGGTAAAGGATTACCTAGCCGGGATGGTAAGTAGCACACCCATATGTGAGGCACCAGCGGTCCAACCGACTTCTTGCGTGGTTAAGGCAGACCTACCTAGAGTGGACTTAGAGGCCTTCGATGGCAACCCAAGGTGCTATTGGAGATTTATTCAACAGTTCAAATACTACATAGAGGATAGAGTGCAAGATAGTGGACAGAGGATGCTATATTTGATTCATTACTGCAGAGGTCCTGCGAAGGAAGCAGTGGCTGAATGCGTAATGTTGCCTCCCGAGATTGCTTACAGTAGAGCGAGGGAAATACTTAAGGATCTCTTTGGGAGAGAACATATGGTGGCCAGAGCCATACTGGACGATCTGTTCAAGAAATTGAAACCGTTGCATGACGATGCAGATTCATTGTCTCGTTTGTCCATAAATCTTCAAAACTGTCACGTTGCTCTGAGTCAGATGAATCATACTAGTGACATGAATTCGGTCTCGACCATAGAGCGCATTCTCCGTACGTTATCGAAGGATGCTCGTCGAAACTGGGCAAGGTTGGCTGACTCTATGGACAACCTTGGAAAACAGATAGGTTTCTCTGACCTATGCAACTTCGTTGCTCAAGAGGCCCGCATTGCTCGCAGCCGCTATGGTATGCTTACCATAGGCTCAGAACACAATCGTCCTCAAACGCAGCATCATCGGGTAGGCAATGGAAGGCGCCATAGTGTATTCGCCGTTCAGAAGGGAACCGATGACTCGTGCCCTTTTTGCAACGAAAGACATGGACTGGTGCAATGTCGTAGGTTCACTGACTTGCCAATGCAAGCAAGATGGCGTGTGGTGAGAAGGAAGCGGTTATGTTTTGTATGCCTAAAACCAGGCCATGCCAGTAACGAGTGCGATTCTCCTAAGAAGTGTGGTATAGAGAGCTGCTTGGGGTCTCACCATCATCTGTTGCATGTAGTGCCAGATGCCAACAAAACCACTTTGGTTGGTTTGTGCAACTCGACATCTCAGACGGAAACAGGAACCTGCCTTGGCGTCGTACCGGTTCGAGTGAATGGTCCGCAAGGCAGCGTTCTCACGTACGCATTGTTGGATAGTGGGTCGGACGTAACATTGGTAAGGAAAGACTTACTTGATGAGGTTGGTCTGACTGGCACTCCAACAACCTTGAATTTATCGACAGTGAGTGGGACCTCCACTGTGGAGGCTGCAAGTCTCAGAATTGAGTTTGAATCGGCAGATTCAGGTGAGACCGTAGTGACTGAACAAGCCTTTGCAATACGCTCTCTGCCCATCAGCCCACCGGTCATGAGCCCAACGAAGGTAGCTAGCCAATATGATCATTTGAAGGACACTACCTTTGTGGAGCTTCCAGATAAGCGTGTGAGAATATTGATAGGAGAAGACGTTCCAGAGGCACACTGGCCTATGGAGAAAAGGTTGGGCAAGCAGAAGGAACCCTACGCTGTAAAGACACCTTTGGGTTGGGTTCTACTTGGTCCGTTGTCTATAGGACATAGAGTCTGGAGACATGTGCACCATGTAAGTACGAAAGATGATGACATCACTGCTCATCTAAAAGCTCTGTATGAGGCTGATTTCAATGACTTAGAGACTCCGGGCGTATGCCAAAGTGTTGAAGACAAAGAAGCGCTTCGAATCGTTGAAGAGTCTTCAGTGTACAAGGATGGTCATTACGAAGTACCATTGCCGTGGAGAACGGCTGAAAGACTTCCTGACAATTATCGTCTAGCCCACTCTCGATTGCAATATATGAGGAGGCGTTTTGCAAAGGATCTGACTTTGTTAGCGCGATACAGAGAACGCATGAACGATAGCATCATTAAGGGCTACCTCGAACCTGTACCCACTCATCAATCTAAATCAGGGGACGAAAGGAAGTGGTATCTACCTCATCACCCCGTTTTGAACCCGAAGAAACCACAAAAGCTGCGAGTCGTCTTAGATTGCGCTGCCAAGTTTGAGGGTGTATCCCTGAACGATAGATTGTATCAAGGTCCCGACACTACTGCGAATTTGTTGGGAGTTCTCTTGCGCTTCCGGAGTGATTATGTAGCTGTGGCTGCAGACATTTCTGAAATGTTCATGCAAGTAAAGGTTCCCGACTGCGACAGGGGTGCATTACGTGTGTTATGGTGGGACTCGGAAGACTTGACCGGTGAACCCAAGCAATTCCGAATGACATCTCATCCGTTTGGCGCCACGTCCTCACCATTTTGTGCCAATTTTGCTTTGAGAAAGACAATCTCAGACTGGGGATTGCATTGCATGACTGAGGTGAAACAATCAGTGGATAGGTATTTCTACGTTGACGATTGTTTAGCATCACTTCCGGATGTGAGCGTGGCTCAAAGATTTGTGCGTGAGCTAAGTGGAGTTTTATCAAAGGGCGGTTTCCACTTAAGAAGATGGATATGCAACAGAGAATCTCTCTTGAGTGAGGTGTGTGAGTCGGATGTTTCGTCATCGGTGCTTTCCATTGAAGCTTTTCAGACAGTCGAAAGGACGTTGGGCTTACAATGGGATGCTAAAGCGGATGAATTTCGCTTCACCTTTGTTTTTCCCGATCGACCGCTCACTCGACGGGGAATACTGTCTTCGATCTCCTCCCTGTTTGATCCCTTGGGTTTGGTAGCCCCTTTGCTTTTGCCAGCAAAAATACTGTTACAAAAGCTGTGTAAGAAGCAATTACATTGGGATGAAAAACTGAGCGATGAAGACTCAGAGGAGTGGAAGATGTGGTTGGAGAGTATGAGATCGATTGGAGAACTGAAAATACCCCGTTGCGTGAAACCTGTCCATATTTATGATGCAAGTGTGGACTTGCATATGTTCAGTGACGCCTCCGAAGTGGGGTATGGTGTGGTTGGGTATTGTCGCTGGTGCATCGAACCCGAGAAATTCACGTGCATGCTGATATACGCCAAGTCTAGAGTGGCACCTTTGAAATCTGTAACAGTGCCGAGGCTTGAGCTGAATGCTGCGCGACTAGCCGCAAGGGTGGCGGAAGAACTGCGGAAAGAAGCAGGATTTGTGTTCACAAGAACAACTTACTGGACGGATTCAACCATAGTGCTTCACTATATACGGAACACTGCCACTCGCTATAGTACCTTCGTGGCAAACAGAATCTCTACGATTCATCAGTTGTCATCACCCGGTGATTGGCGTCACGTAATGAGTGAGGACAATCCGGCAGACTTGGCCTCTAGAGGAGTAAGTTCTTTGACTGCTCTCCGATACTGGTTCGAGGGGCCGGCCTTTCTGGAAGCGTCCGAGGCCCAGTGGCCACGCTACGAACCAAATTTCATACCAGAAGGAATAGAATTGAAGACGAAACGTGCTTCGGTTAATGTGACCGCTGCTTCGGAATCAACTGGGTTGCATCGTTTGATGGAAATGTGTTCCGATTGGTCTAAACTTGTACGATCTGTGGTATGGTTGACAAGGTTTAAAACATACCTGAGAATGATGGCGAGCGGCTCAACTGAATCCTCACTGAACACTGGAGGATTGAAACTCACAGAAGTGAGGCAAGCTGAGCGTGATATCATTCGCATGGTTCAGAAGACGGTATACCCAGCAATCATGCTGAAATTAGAACGCGCCGGTAAGGTTGACGAACGAAGCGTACGCAACCACAAACTAATACGCTTATGCCCGATATTGATAGATGGCTTGCTATGTGTAGGAGGTAGGTTGGATAACCTTTTGTGGCCGCATGTTGCTAAACATCCTATCATACTACCTCCGAAGCATAACGTCACCAGGTTGATAGTTTGGAACGCTCACGTGCTGAATGGGCATTGTGGACTATCACATACGTTAGCCGAACTGCGCCAAAGATATTGGGTCGTTCAGGGAGTATCGATGACTAAGCGGGTGCTCCATAGTTGCTGGACGTGTCGAAGGAACCTTACAACGGCTTCACGACAAGCTATGGCGCCACTGCCGGTCGACAGGATCCAGCCAGGCTGGCATCCCTTCAAGATAGTTGGGTGTGACTATTTTGGACCACTGACAGTAAAGAATGGAAGAAAGACTGAAAAAAGGTATGGCTGTTTGTTTACCTGCTTACAGATGAGGGCAGTGCACCTTGAAATGGCCCATTCGTTATCTTCTGACTCCTTCATTAAGGCGCTGATGCGTTTTATAGCACGAAGGGGAGCCCCAGAAAAGATTATCAGTGATAACGGTTCTAATTTCGTCGGGGCGGAGATGGAATTGAAACGAGCCATAGATCGACTTTCACATTCCCGCATCAGCGCTGAACTAATGCGGTATAACGTCGAGTGGCAGTTCACTCCACCGTTGAGCAGCCATAGAGGCGGAGTATGGGAACGTCTCATACGTTCCGTAAGGCGGATACTAAGGTCGACAGTAAATGAGCAGAGTGTGAACGACGAAGAACTAGTAACGTTTCTTACGGAAGCAGAACGGGTAATGAATGGACGCCCTATTGTGCCCAATCAAACCAACTATTTCGACAAGCCGGCACTGACGCCGAATGACTTGCTCATTCTCAATAATAGGGTACACGGAGTTGTGCCGGAAAGTATAACAGAGAGGTATACGAGAGGTTGGCAGCAGGTGAACTACTTGACTCAAGTATTTTGGAAGCGCTGGGTGAAGGAGTACATACCTCTGCTTCAAGAGCGAACTTAGTGCCAGAAACCTCAAAGGAACTTCAGGAAAGGGGATGCAGTCCTGGTGCAATCAGGTGAGTTCTCCCGAGAACAGTGGCCCGTAGGCGTGGTTGATGAATGTGAAACGACAAGTGACGGTTTATTTAGGACCGTAGTTGTACGCACACGAGATGGTAGGCTTAGGAGGGATGTGCGTAAGATCGCTTTGATAGAGAGCTGTGAGTAGGGGTGGTGGAAGGAGATAGGAACCACGCGCTCAACGCTCCGCAGGTGGGGGATGGGTTTTCGAACTCATCGCATACAGAGAGACCACTGCGAGTTGGCGCGGGAGCAAGTTCCGTTTGGCGTACTGCTGTAAGTTCACGCGGAACTTGTGGTAAGTAAAATATTTGAGCCAGGAAACACCATAGATTAATGGAGGAGAATCCACTAGGATTTTGGGTGGCGGTGTAGAAGACAGCTTGCCCACAATGTGCTCCCGTTTCCAACCCCATGTGACAGCCTATTCCCATGTTTATTCCCCTTGAGCAAATGAACTGAAACCTTCTTGTTTTACTGAACTATTTCTATAACTCTTACAGACTTTGGTCGGACATTGTGATTTTTGCGGTTGCTCGCCGTCGATATCTGTTTGGTTGTGACGATATCGATTTTGAGGCGAAGTGTTCTGCGCTTTATCCTCAGGCTGGTAATTGTACCGCCCTATTTTTGGAGGAGAATCCGTTGAGGTTTGTTGAATATGTATATTATTATATTTGCAATAGTACCGTGATTCCAGAATTCGGATTTCTTGGTCGTTTTCCTGGATTGGCACGCGTGACTCAAACTCAGAAGGCAGGCAGCCGTAACAGTGCTTGCTACTCGGTCCGCAAGGAGGGCATCTAGTGATGTTGACCTGCACCGAAGCACAGAGTCCCAGCACAGTGTGTTCAGGAAGTCTGCGTGCTTCCGTGTTTTCGGGCCCAGAGAGGAACCACTCGACAGCCGTGAGTAAATGTCTGACAACTACGACGAACTCTGGAGAACGCCAGTAAGATGAAAGAGACGAAGATGACTTAATGTGAACCATCAACTCCGGATAGTTAGCCTGTTAATGAGGTCTTATGCATTTCATGCAAGCCTGGCATTTCTTGAGGGGTAAAGTAAGCAGGCATGCGAAATATCCGCTGAAGATGACATTGTGTGAACAGGACGCTACGAAAACATAGTCGCTGGTGTGCATTTTGGGGTAAGTATCTCTACCAGTTTGTCGGCCGCCAGTCTCACGGTGATATTTTGATAACCTTATTATACCTTCCTCTCATTTCAGGAAGTCAGCGGCCAAATGAACACTTCTCAGGAAGAAAAAAATGCGCCTGCCAAAAAGGACGTATGTCCACTTCAAAACGGCCAATATATCTCAACATTTATCGACGTCCATTTTGAGCCTTTTCTCCTACAGGGCGCCGGTAAGGAAGTGTACGCAGCCACAAACCAATACGCTTATGCCTGATATTGATAGATAGCTTGCTATGTGAAGGAGGTAGGTTGGATAACCTTTGGTGGCCACATGTTGCTAAACATCCTATCATACTACCCCCGAAGCATAACGTCACCAGGTTGATAGTTTGGAACGCTCACGTGCTGAACGGGCACTGTGGACCATCGCAAACGTTAGCCGAACTACGCCAAAGATAATGGGTCGTTCAGGGAGTATCCTTGGCTAAACGGGTGCTTCACAGTTGTTGGACGTGTCGAAGGAACCTTACAACGGCTATGGCGCCGCTGCCGGTCAACAGGATCCAGCCAGGCTGGCATCCCTTCAAGATAGTTGGGTGTGACTATTTTGGACCACTGACAGTAAAGAATGGAAGAAAGACTGAGAAAAGGTATGGCTGTTTGTTTACCTGCTTACAGATGAGGGAAGTACACCTTGA
>NW_008751759.1:396208-402871 GCF_000715545.1 Opisthorchis viverrini
GGTAAGTATCTCTACCAGTTTGTCGGCCGCCAGTCTCACGGTGATATTTTGATAACCTTATTATACCTTCCTCTCATTTCAGGAAGTCAGCGGCCAAATGAACACTTCTCAGGAAGCAAAAAAATGCGCCTGCCAAAAAGGACGTATGTCCACTTCAAAACGGCCAATATATCTCAACATTTATCGACGTCCATTTTGAGCCTTTTCTCCTGTGCAGATGGGCATGTGCGCTCCGGCATCGTTTACCCCTAGCCGCGTGTTAGTCGTGTGCGCAAGTTAGGTCCGTTCAGCCGTCCGGTATGATCAAAGTATGTTCCATGTTCCTAATCGATAAACCTTGAGGTCTTCCGAGCGTAGTTCGCAACCTAAAATGGAAAACTCTGCTTTTTGCCTGACTGCATGCCTGCTTTTGCATGAATTTTAAGAAATAATTAACCAGGACTACTTAACCGGCAACAGGAATCATCAATCAAAATTTGCTTGCACGAATGCTCCTACGCACATTTTACATCTCCAATGGCCATCTAGATTCTAGGATGTTCAGGGAATTTTTTCCGGTGGAAGACTACCTGCAAATTTCGTTTATTGTAAGTGAGTAGACGTTTTCTACATTTCGCGATTTTTCATCATCAGGCGGGGTATTCACACTCGGTGGTGTTTATTGACCTTCAGCACGTGCTCACTTAAACAAATCGTCATAGTAAATGATTTTCTATAATGCATGAACATATACATTATGCACATACATTCTACACTATGAAGTTGCATGCCTGAAAATGCCGTAGATTTTGAGAAAACTATCCCATAGTGCGAATAGTGAGCATACTGGCAACTTATCAATTGAACATCGCCGAAATGCTCAAGAAACGAAACAAACGCATGTTTACCCTAAATCCTAAGACAACAGCAAAACTAGTCGTTTAAATGGCCACACTGAGCGAGCCACAAGTATTAGGGTGCAAAATTTTTCAACTGAGTAGAAAAACAGTGTTTTCAAAAGGTAGAGGTCCTGCGCAAACCAGGTTTTCAAGGGGCGAAAAAAGCCTAAAAATGAAAAGCAGAGGGCCGGTGAGGTCCATTCTGAGCCCTGAACCCAAACCCGACGTACAGCTATTAAATCCGCGAACCCCTAGCAGCGCACCTACCAGCTCCTCATTCTCGGAGGCAGTAGAGGCAGTAATGAAATGCCTGTGCACAAACTATCCCAGTCTGTTCAACAAACGTCGCGATCTGGATAGGTCAGCTTGCCTTGGCATACACTTGGAATACACCAGATGTCTCTAACGCGGAGATCTTGGTAGACGGCTACTCTACTTTCCGAGTCGATTGCTCTATACTTACATGGGCGCTGCCCATACTGATAGTCCCCTCTGACAGCTTCACGCGATGCAAAGCAGATCCAAATCCCGCTGCACGGGACAGATTCTCTTCTTCCAGACGTAATCTACCGTTGTTCCTCGGGTCCTCCGGAAGAAGATCAGTTCCTCACACAAGTCTTCGACTAACTCTTATCCAGCTACCACATTACACATCTGCTGATGGGCGATTTAAACGCCTGAAGGCCTTCTGGATGGAGCTCGAACGCGTCGGGTCTAGCGGACATTTTGCAGCGGCGCTAATCAATTCAATCAACAGAGCGCTTGGACTCAACGCGTCCTCGCACCCACTCGATACTGCACAGGCCAAATACCTTCCTCCCTGGATTCGGTCGTTGCCAACGAAAGACACTTCGCTGTTGATTAACGCTGATATCTTATCTCTCTGCTACTGGACCAGAAATCCTAAATCTCGAAAGCGGGTTTAAAAATTCTGCCGTGCAGGCTTCTCAGGAATGTGAATCATCCTTGATCGACTTAATAATAATTTTTATTCTCAACTAGTGGGTGGCATACCGTCAGACATGACCGTACGGTTATAGTCAGAATAGAACATGACCGAGAGGTTTGTGGTTGCTGGGGATTGTGCGAAAACAAGAAATACCTAATTAAAAGTGGTCCGTATCCGATGTAGTCTTGAGCACGCCTAAACCAGCGTGGAAATGGAAACACAGTTAGCAGGGGTTCAGCTTACCTCTGTGGGTGCTAGTGCTGTTATCTTTCACTCGAATTATTATCAGAAGGCGAAATAACACTGGCAATAAACAATTATATATGGTGGTTTCCAGAGACACTAGTACGACTGAATAATACACAAAACGAATAAAGACACTAGTACAACTGAATAATACACAAAACGAATAAGAGACTTATCGAGTTCTTCACTTGATAAGTTGTAGTAGACGCAGCCGAGATTTGTAGGACGCAGTGAAATTGAACGTGGGTCTTGACGGAGGGTGTTACGATCTGGCCTGTTTCTTGTCGTTCGATCCAAAATGCTATCGAGCCCAGACTTTTCCTGCACAGTGAGTCGTGCGTGGGTTTGAACTGACCCTGGTCAATACGCCGTGTGAAGTGACGAGCTTCGGCCTCTTGCTGTCGTTGTTCTGCATATATATACGTTAACGTTGTGAGCGAGGATGCACTTGCGTTTTTTGTCTTAGGATAAGATTACAGTAACCTCGCTCAGTCGTGGGGCGAAATGTTCATGACGTAATCAGAACAGCAGTGAAATAGTGGATGTCCATGCGGCAACCAAATTATGTGGGAGGGTGAAGGTAAACATTGATGAGATGGTAACCGGCCTGTGAAAGCGGTCGAAGATAAACGTTGAGCGGATGGTAACCAACAATTACTCTAGTGAAGCGGCTGAAGATAAACGCCGAAGGGATGGTAACAAACAGGGGACCGTTGTAGGGGAGGGTTTGATTGGGCGGGGACATCGCCGAAAGTAGAAAGTGAATAGTTGAAAACATGCTATCAAACTGAGTATGGCAGTGCCCTGCCATCATTTCACTGACCTGCTTCGATTTCTGGACAACCCCGTGATGAACGTCATGCTTTAGGTGTTTGGGCCGGGCTGTGCAATAGTGTGGGCAGTGGGATTTTTCAGGGGTTGGTCCAGGGAATCCGCTGATGTCAAACTAAGCCATTTTAAGATCTCAGGTATTTTTTGGTACGGATGTGGATCCCTTCTGGTGTAAAGCACAGATCATTTGGAGTGGATAGCAGCCAAATAGGGTGTCCAAATCAGGTTTAGCCGAAGGTCAAAGCTTGGGAAGTAGAGGGAATAGGAAGGGACCAGTAAGGTCTGATTTGTTCTGGGAAGTATCAGGTAGTATCAGGTAAATAAAGAGAAAACGGAACATTCGCCAGAATTCTGGTGATGGCAGTAAGTGATTAATTGAGACAGGATGGGGGTGGATATGCACTTAGTAGCCTGGTGATCAATGACCAGCTAAGCCCGCCAATATAAACTATTATGGTACCAGGGACCGAAAAATCATTAAAAGTGCACAGAGGTAAGGGAAAGTAAGCATAAGAACTGACGGAGGTAGAACTTTCAGGATGACTGACTAGATATTTTGTGGGTCATTCTATGCCGTGAAAAATTCTGTAACCTAGGAGGAAAAGTGAATGTAAGAGCAATGACCACCTTTTCCCGAGGCACTGCTATCAGCTTCAGACAACCAGTGGTGCATGGCGAAAAAGCCTTTAGGCGCTAGCCTTGTATTCTGGAATCTAATTGCCTACATATTATTCTTCTTTTATGCATCTACTCCTGAGGAAGTAGGCAGGGGTGGGTTTTATTTGGTTGATGACGTAGGCTTTGGTGGGGTGCAGTTACATTTTTGCATGCTGATGTAAGCTAGGGGCGCCGCAGAATATCTTCAGACTATCCCAAGTATATTTTAGGAATTGTAATGACCCGATCATGCCTCAATTGTCATGTTCCCTACATGTTGATGAACAAACCTATTATTGATGTTGTTATTATTTAGAGCGTTCTTCTCATTGTGCCTATAGGCTTGAAGGCGACTGTCAATTGCGACGTTGCAAATGCCCCACAGTCACTTCGCAGGCATCTTTTATATAAGCGAATATACCCATCTTCTGTTCACAGTAACCCAGTGTTGCTTTCTTTGAAACCTTTGAACGAATTTCTTCCTGTAATCGTAGAACTGGAGGGTCTCGAAAATTCGCATTTATTCTGGCTTTGACACTGCTGTCCAGCCGCTAAAGCAGGGTTCAAACAAAGCCTCTTTTGTGGTTGTTCGAATAGCTGCTGGGATAGTACAGAATTCGGTCCTTCCGAGTTTCCTTCCCTCACATTTCACTTTACAGCTGGCTGCTTATCGTCTTTTTGACTAGCACGTCAATTTATTTTCTGCTTTCTTTTCACTGCAGAATGAATGTCAGGAAACACGGAGTATAGCATTTGGATCTTGTCTGACAAGACATGCAAACGCTTATACCGTCTTCTTCCACCTAGTTTTGATGCCCGCTGGCACGTTCTGCTCCGGTCTTTGAACTGTAAATAGGGCGATGGTTCTCGAGATTGGTGTTTCCAGTTGAGGCTCCTGCAGTTGTTCGCATTGTCCGCTATCGGACTCAAAATATTTTTTGTCCACAGATCTGGTTTTCTTCTCCAGTTTTCTTCACCACATGTTCCGTTTATAATTATCTGATTGTCGGGGAATGTGGCAGTCATCGTGTTTGCCGAAACAAAGTCAAATAACGTGAAGCTGAAGTTCCGTCGAAAGATACCATTATTCCATTCTCTTGAATCTTCAACGTTTTCAGTTTCCACTGATGTTCTTGCATTGCTGATTTAATTTTGGGATCAAATGGTGAGGTAGCATACCCACTTCCATAGATTTGAGTAACTGCATGTGGGTCCCCTAGTAATGGAACGATCTGGCGCGTGGTACTGTTTCTTCGTGAACCTTTGAGAACCAGTAGAGTGGGGTAACTTCTGGGTCGCGGGCGTCTATTCCACAGCGCTTGTGCCGCATCCGTTAGCGATGATCTTCGATCTACCCTGGGCTTTAATTTATTTCGCTCGTAAGGCTCTCGGATCAGGTAAAGGAAATTGATGGGTTTTGGAGGCTCCCTAATTGAATACTCGAACGGGAGAAAGTGGGTCGTGAACAATGGAGTAACAGAACTGCTCGAATAAATGCATTCAAAGGACCAAGGAGAGACCGCAGCACAAACCGAATTTCAAGCTAACGAATACAATCACGCTTCAGCCATATAGGGACTAATCAGACTATTATACATCAATATAATGGTTAGAAAGCCAGAATCTACCCATTCAACCTAGCATTTATTTTGTCGCGCCGATTGAGGATGAAACCTCTGAAACCTAATTGCAATAATTGGCGGAAAGAACACCATTCAGGACGTTCTGTTGGGCTACCTACCTTATCACAGGCATCGTATAGTGGTCTGGCTACTCAATAAGTTACTTTATCAGGAGCGTGCGGCAAAGGAATAAAAATAACGAGGCTAGATTGGGAATACAATAACAAAGCGGTCAGATGGAACAGACCCACTAATAATTGTTTTATTTAAAATAATTCGTCGTTGGCTCAGGTCAGCGAATAAACAATGATTCAATCGCGGTTGCCCAGGAGTTTTCTTCTGAACAAGTCCCACATATATTAAATTCCAAAGAAGTGTTTTGATACCAGAATTAATACATAGGACTCGCGAATGACCGCCGTAAGCGCGAGCGAAATCAGGATAGAGAGTCTAAGAACGTGATCACATTTGTGTGGTGTGGAATTATACACGTGCGTGTCTTGTAATTTTTCGTGTTCAAACAAAAAAAACGATTATGCAGTTGACAAAATACGTAATGTTTAGATGGAAGCAAAATAAACGTACGAATCACCACAATCGGAATCTAGCCGGCCAATGTTTCCTTAAGGAACTTTGGGTGGATTGCTTTTAGCTCCGACTGGGACACTAGCATTCTCCCGCATGCGGAAGTATATCGTTAATAGCCACTCGTAGTTCTGCCCTTCCAAGATTGGATGGGACCAGTTCATCTTAGGAAAAGAGAAGCCTGTAGGCTTTTTCTGTGTACTCCAACCGTCACTAGTGGACCGCTACTGCCTGCTTCTAGGTATCTTCATTCCGGTGACATCCTATAGAGTCAAATCACGGACTTTTTTCTTGGCACTGTTTAGCAATTTAACTCAGTGGTTTTACTAGTTTTTGCTCCTTTAAGGATGTTAGCTGGGCATTTGAGTTCCATATAGTTGTCTTCGTACGGAATAGCTAGGATATAATTCCCGGAAAATGCCGAACACCCCCTGGGAAAGTTCTGGGCTCATTCAAAAGCGTGCTACCTTCTTCAAGGCGAACAGTTTATCAACCTCGTGAATTTCACTGACAACGTTTCTTTAGGTTGGTCAGACCGGCGGCAGGTAAAGGGTGAGGTGCTTCCAGTCTCCATTGATATTTGGGCACAACAAGCCGGATGTTTAAAGCGTTTCAATAAGAATACATTTATGGTAATATTGTAACCGAAACCAAAGGGAAATGCGTTTACTATCCAATAATACCAAAAAAAGTTCAAGTTATCACAACTTCATTTTTTCCTCGCGCAAATTCGTGAAAATTTTCTTTCGTTGTTCAATCTATTCACAGAGTACACACGAGTAATTGTTGAATTTTATTACACTAACGAAACATTTGAGTGATAACCCTTTATATTTTGCGCACACCCATTTTACAAGAAGTCCGAAACATGACGTCAATTCATACCGATCGCCCT
>NW_008751759.1:403043-452128 GCF_000715545.1 Opisthorchis viverrini
AAATGCTATCTGATGTCTGCCAAAATATGTTTTACCACTAGTAGACGTTGTGGTAGCCCGATAATATTGGAAAGTTATAAACCAGAAATGTTTTTGTATATCCGTAAATTGGCATTGGTAGGTTCTATACTTTTAGACTCAAATCATTAACACTGCGCGACGTTAAAAGAGACCATGAATTTCGGGCAGGGGCAACTTCGCTTTGACGCCGAATTCAAAGAAAAGCCTTGGAAGCCTTTGGTCCTCCGCCTGTTAGGAAGTGGGCTTCCGACGGAACGTGTTCATTAACACTGTACCTATAACAACAATTATACGGCGACTGAGTGCTTCAATTTGTCGTCATCTTGTTTCATGTTGTCAGGGATTTAAGACACACGAAGCAGATCTAGTAGATTTCCAATCACGTACAACCAAGGTTTTGCTCAAGGAGTAGATGCGCCAAAATCCTGACTGCCTTCCACGTCGCGACTGTGGTTTCGATGTGGCCAGCTGTCTTAATTGCTACGTTTCTTACTAATGGTATCATGGAAGCTCCGCTGCACTGTACGACAATGAAATCTGCCCAACCTGGTCCTGTTCATGTCTACCGAATCCTGAATCACGTAACCCACGCCCACCTTATGAGATTTACACCACAAAGAACCTTTTGTCTAATTCTACACCTGGAAATTTATCCGCTCTGATGAGGAATCCTTTCCAGCCCATCCGGTCTATTCCAAAATATGTCGGTAGGTTCGCTCCAGCCATCTCTAGTCGGCCAAGTTCAAACCACAGAACTGTAAATGTTCGTAATGGGATATTGTTTCCTACTTTCCTTTGTCCTGAAATGCGTGTGATGAATTTTCACCTCAAAGCTCACTTAGCGGAAATGTAGCCCTGAGCCAAGTAGCATCTGCCAGGCCTGAGCCCCTCTCAATGCACTTTGTCTTGAGCAATACACCGGCCCGAGTTGACGCCACAAGTAGATAAAAATGTAATTGTGCAAAACTCCAGCTTCGTTCAGTAGGATCAGGAGCAGCTGGCAGTTCAGCTCTGCCGGTCATTCTGAAATCGAACTCCTAAGTTACACTGTCCACTGAAACGGTTTTATTCGCAAACGACCGTGAATCTATGGTTGTTTGTACATGTTAACCACCGGAGCCCTCACTCTGTTGCCGAGTCTGTGAGGAAAATTCAGGTTCGCCATCCCCGATTAGTACACACTTAGATTCCAAGCAAACACTCATTCCCTCTGGCAGCTTCTACCGAGACCCATCCCGCGCTTACTTCATTGACGCCCACTCACCATCTACCCCACGTAGTTAAACCACGATATATGCGCTCCTTTGAACCAAACTGTCCGCCAGGACAGACCCGTATATAACATACCCCGCCAGACCTCCTTGCCAACTGAACACTGGCGACTATTCCCAGCATGAGGATGGCAGAATCTCAGTATCACAGCTGGAGGTACAGTACAATAGGTGATAGTTTGACCAATGAATGTGCATGGCAGTGAACCAGATGTAGAGAACATGCGGGATATCGCACAAGTGGGACTGCGCCAGACTGGTACGATTTAGACGATGCGATCTAAACATGTTGGGCATCAAGATATCGACGACAGTAAAACATAGGTGACAGAGGCCAGTCTAGCCATACGTTGTGACCAAGATAAAACTGGAACCAGCCAACCTGTCCTCAGCTACTCTTGATACAAAAAGAGTAGAACTCTGTAACATCCTCCAACGATTCTTCACGCTTCTGTACCGAGTTCTGAGGTATAAATGAGCTTACGTTTGTGCTAAGTTGCAAGTAAAAATCTCTGGGTGATATTTTTAATGCGCAAATAAAAGTTTACGACGAGCAAGCATAAAAGCCACGTGCAACTACTCTGAAGGGCGGTGAAATATGATGCTGTACTGGGTTGCTCGAGCTGCATCCAGATACTCCAATTCCATTAGTTAAAAGAAATACCTACATGGATTATTGGGGACCAGTTTAGGACTTGTTTAAGACAACCCCGCGTAAATCTGTTGAAATTCAATATATAATTGTCAAAGGTGTGTTTTAAGCTACTCTTAAAACCTATGGGTAAGCGGAAGGAGAAATCTTCAGGCGATACAGCAGTCAAACACAATAGACTGTTGGACAGCCCCCAACTGAACTTAGTTCTGCGCTCAATTAGGAAAAGATAGCGGTCGTTTGCGCTGAAAACTAAATCAACCAAGAACAGCAGAACATTTATTATCTACTTGAGACAATTAAGGACACAACCAAAACTTGAGGCCCAAAGCGAAGAAGTGGCGCCTATATGTGGTAGACGATAAGATGTAACAACACATGCCACATGGTAACTAGAGAAGCCGGCGTTCTGATTAGCTTATTTACATACGGGCAATACGTCGCGTTTTCAATGAGTTATAGGCGTATATAATTCAAATGCAGATAATTTATCTGTCAGTATAAGGGAAATTATTACGGGAAAAATGAAGATGACCGTATGGGATAAGTGCGGCTCAAAGCCCATCGGTTTACCAGATGCTGTAGTTGACACCAGAAAATTCGTGCAAAGCACTTATGGTGCAATCATTCAAATCAGCTCAGGCGGTCCATGTCATTTTTTATACGTCGATGGTATAAAGCGAAACTAGTTGAATCCAGATATCTCGGAGTAAGTGTGAGCGCATTACGTGGCACTTTTAGTTACAATTTCTTGACCCATTATTCAAGTCATTCCAGTAGCAGCATGACGTAATGCGACCGCTTATTGCAACGAATGCCCGAGAATATGGGCAAAGTACCACCGCGGCACGAACACCTATTTGACTGACAACTCAGATGAAGTGCATGTGCGGTTGGTGGGACTGACCGCTATGAAACAATGCCATGGAACTGCAGTGTCGGTGCCGCGGTTGGTGTATATGTTAAATCAAATGAAGTACGGACAAGATTAGTCAGAGGAAACCGGAAACAGTGAACGGTGCAAAATAGTCTCAAGTACCTTGGAATGTTTATGCTCAGTAAGCCGGCTAGAAACCGAGACTCTCACCCATCTTGAAATAACTCACCGCCAAAGGTTTGATTCCTCCAGTTCGACAAGAATTCCTCTAAAACCGTTATTGCGTGGCTACCGCGCTCATGTTTATGGGCGACTTAACCCAAGCTTAGAACGAGGGAATCATACCGGATGCCATGTTTGGACTTCTCAAAGGCATTTGATCAGGTCGCATAAGTCCCGCTCCAAGTATTAGGTATGAAAACCATGACACAACTCGGAAGGTATATGCACGAACACTACGGTGGCTGGCAGCTTACAGTGGCTAGTTACACCAAGATAAATAAGTACAGTGAGGACAATGAAATAAGTCAAAAGGTAGGTCATCGTGTGTGGATAACCGGTGTGTTCTTGGGTGAAAGACCGAACGGGGGCACGTGTTTTCTCCGCAGTGTTAGTGTCACATGTCCATGGACTTCTGGAGTTTGTTTGACTCCGTGCCCCTGCGTGGAGGCCTGTGTGGCCCATGTCAGACTATTTTCTGAATACACCGACTAAGTTTTCTACTAAGAACGCAAGGAAGGCGTGACAATAATTGTGAGTGTCCAGTGAGCTGCCACGAAAATGGCTACCAACTTTAAATTCTTTGATTAGGAAAGGCTTCTTGCGGTGCTGGGCTTGTTCCTTCTGGAGTACCGTGGCCTTCGATGAGACCCAAAACTTACTTGCACCCTGTTTCAACAGGATTTGGCTAACAGGCCTCTTGCCGGTGACAAAACACAAAGCGGAATTATGGTAAGAAGATTTGCAAGCCCAGAGTGCACGGTTTTATTATTCAGCAACCCTTTCACTTAATGTAGTGGAATAAACCTCCTCCAACGTTCCATCTAGTACCCGCGCTGGCAAGCATTCTGCCCCGCGCTGAGAACATAAAGAGCAGTGCTACACCCTTTTTTCACTTGTGCCTTTCAGGTGAACGACAGCCACTGACCGACAAGAACAAAACCGACCCGGGAAACTTGGGCAAAAGCCTCGATCCTGTGTATCAATCCGTGAATCCGTGAATTCCCGACAGGTACTCAAATGCATGCAGAATTAAAATAAGCAACAAGAACGAAAAGTACAGCAGACCTGAGTAATCACTGTTAAGGCACGACACCCTCATGGTAATGCTGGAAGGTATCAATCCGTGAATCCGTGAATTCCCGACAGGTACTCAAATATGTGCAGAATTAAAATAAGCAACAAGAACGAAAAGTACAGCAGACCTGAGTAATCACTGTTAAGGCACGACACCCTCATGGTGCGAAATGCTGGAAGGGTCGTTTTGCTGAGCCGCTCGCCCTCCGAACTTCCCTTGACAGGCAAACTGGATTTGACTGTTGAGTTCGGGGAAACACTGCTGCCGGATGAAAATTCGTGCAACATACAGATGTTTTGTCTAAACAGTGTATTATAAATAAATTTCAATGAAAAGCATAAGTATGGCAGTTATCATGCAAATCCGTCTATTTTTCCCAGCTTAGGTGCGTGTGGACGCCTTTCGTTTTAATGTATCAATTTTGACCCCTGTTGAGTCTCGCGGTCTCTGGCTGCGGGTACATTATCTCCTTGATGCCGTCATGTCCCTTGCTTACCTTAAAAACGGTGCTCCTATTTTCGAGGACCCTGCATACGAAGATTGCGAACTCATCCAATTTCGTCTGACGGATTCCGCTCTGCGTGGATTCGAGCGACTGGCTGCAACACTCGTAGGTTTGGTTGTGTCGTCCACGCAACTCGTTCCCATTTTAGGGGGCGCAATCATTCAAACTATCTGTCACTGATAAACAGAAGGTATCCTGATAAGTTAAAGTGGCCTGATTTATCCATGTAGTGCTTCATATTGCCGCTGCAGGGCCGCTCAAATACATTTACGTTTACTTTGAGCAACCTCACTGGTGCAACCGATGGATCTACGGAGTGTTTACGAATCAACAAGTACTTCGTTTTTCCGTAACAATAATTTTTAGTGGAAAAATATTTTCTCTCGGGACGGCGAGCACCAGAATCACGGTGAACGCCAAGGAGGATAGTTTCTCAATGGCGAAAGAAAGGATGGTACAGCTGGAGGATGGAACCAAGAAGCAGCAAACTAAAGAACTGAATATGTGCAAGCGCCAGTCCTCCAAAGCAAAAAATAGGCTTCAGCATAAGCTTGATTCCGAAAAGTCCAAAGGGAACCGGGCTGAGCATATCAAACCCCGGTTACCTTCGAGCACCAATGCAGTGGATTCTCCACTTTCCTCATCCAACGGCCAGATACAAACCACTAGCCCCGGTGGACCTGTGGGCTGTGGGCCCAGCCCCCCTATTCCCAATCAAGCGGTCTTCAGCCGTTCCCTAAGGTACGCTTACCTGGAACGTTGGTATTCAGCAACTCGTAATCTGCTGACAGATAGGGAGTTAGGGCCACCGGTATAAAATGCTATCGCATTCTTGTGATTCTGGATCTTTCAGGTTGTTTCATCCCGTCCTGTCTTGTTGCATGTCCTAGGCCTCCTTTAGCTTGAGCTCAGCAGCATTTCCGCCGTGGTTGGTGATATCCTCAAGTTCTTTGCACTTGCGCAGATATTTGCGTTCTGCAAGGGTACGGCGGAGTTTGAAAAATTTCTAACGTCTTGGGGCTTACTATGCAGAAATTGCTGCATATGGTTGGCTTGCCCCAGTTACGAGTACATCTGTCAACGCCTGCGCATAATCAACGAAAAGCTTTTCGCGCGTACCCGAATATCCTATTGTGGCCTATGTAAACTCGAATGAGCCAAGTGGGCGGCTACACCCAATGCGTTTTTCTGTACAGCGACTGGTCTCAGCGTGGTCATCATCATCATGGACAGCATGACGTCAGAGTTCAAAACGGATGCTTCGCTGCCGTATAACCATGATTCATTTGAATGTCTTATTGCGAAAAAAAGGATAAAGGTGGATGGGGAATGGCCTTACTACAATTATACCGAGGTGCCTACTCATGCAGGCGATCTGGATAGCAACTTATAACAAGGACGCCACTGACATCGATTGGCAGCCATATCTTGCAATGTTTCCTTCCAGGTGCAGTGGGGATCACCCGGTCCCTATACTGGTAGGCGAGTAGAGCCGATAACCCGAACGTTTCGTAATCTTCTCCATACCCCTCTACCTGGTCAAGGGTCGGCTACCTCTCTGCTTCTACCACTCTGAGTTGGGCACGAAAAACAGCACTCTACGGCAAATGAGGGCTCGGCATGCGCAACACATGGCCTAACCAACGCAGATTCTGGTAATGGACACATTCGTCAATCGAATTTCCTGCTTGCACATCCGAAAATTCGATTTCCAATTATTTGGTTGCGGATTCTCCGACATCAGCCCACACGAGCTATGGTCCTAAGATAAAAATTGTCGAACACCTGAAGACGTCTCAGTTCCGCTGCTCGAACAGGCTAATTCTCAGCCATACAGCAAAACAGCGCATACGGTAGCCTGATACACACACCCCTTGAGATTCAGGAAATGCCGCTTTTGATGCCATAGGTGTCTCAAATGACCAAATTTGAACCGAGCCTTGCAGATTCGTGCGTTGACCTCATCTGTCACACTAAAATCAGAACTAATACAACCCCCAAGGTATGTAAAACGCTCCACGATTTCCAGTACCTCTCCCTGGATTGTAAGTGACTTGTCCAGTGACTGCATTTCCGAGAGCATAACCTTACACTTTGTGGGTGCAAAGTGCATACCAAAGGGTGGGACGACTTTGGTCACATCATCCACCGCCTTCTCTTAGAAGACGAGAACGCTGCCGTTTGCATATTCCTGATCGACAAGGTTTTCGTCAGAGGATATGTGAATACTGGGGTTCTGAAGATCTTTCAGCACTCGTGCGATTGTTTCATCGACCACGAAATTAAACAAGAATGGAGAAAGTGGGCATCCCTGACGGACACCACTCTGTGTACGGAAGTATTTGGAGAACTTTTTGTCTACTCTCACGCGTCCGGAAGTCGGAGAATACAAATACACTTGGCTTTTCGCCAAGTGCTTCTATCCGGCTCTGGATTTTCGTGTGATCCAAAGTCAGAGCTAATTTTCCTGAAGTCTATTTGCACACGTTTCGTTTATCTCGACCTCAGTTTCAGTTGCCATTACAACAGTCAATGAGTAATACAATCCATTCCCACGCGCCCCACATGGCCTAACAAGCGCAGCTGGTTATGCTCTCGAACCAGCATATTTCCGCTTTCTGGAAAGCAATTTTCGGATCCGTTTTAACCGATTATGCTCACAGTCCTTCACGGACATCCTACGAACGATTCAGACACGACAGCGAGTAGGATATTGCCATGTTGCCCAACCCTAGACGGGGAAAGTCGATATGCAGAAGTCGGTTTCGAACCACACTTCCCGGCCAGTAAATTCGCGCTTGAACCACTGAGCCACCTCGCCACAGCGGTTATTGTCCATGTCTCACGATTGCTTGGAAGTAGGGACTATGTTATTCGGTACGCCGCAAATTTTGCCTGCTACCAAATACTGATTGTTACAGACACGTTTCTGAAGTTTTCTGGATCTGAACATAGCCACAGATATTCACGAGTTCAGCTTTCTATCGACCTTTCGGTCGCTAGTTATAGTGCTGTCTTGATAGCAGAATTGGGAACGACACGCTTTCCCACCACGGTTAAATTCCGTGTGATAAATTTCGATGCTCACCAGTAACACTCCGAAAAATGCGAAGTGTTTTTTGAAATATTCCTGTCTAGGCTTGGGCACCCTGGCAGATTCTCATCCCTCTTGCTTCCTTCGGTTGTTATGGCAGTTAGACACTGAAACGGTCGCAGCTGGACAATTATTATTATTACATAGGGATACTTTTTGTTGCAGACTCAGACACTGTCGTTTTTCGCTGCAATTCCGCTTCGGAATGTGCCAGTTAGACCCAGTCGTCAGCATAAATAACATGCGTACTTCTTACCCATGCAACATTCCTCTGGTTAGGTGTTCCGTATTTAATGGGTCACAATCAAGACGATACTGGATAGTCTTACCACCTATACTTTGGAACTTCGACCCGCATGTTGCTGTCATGCCAACTGGATAAAGTTGACGATATAGTACTGTCACGTTTCGCCTCCTCTCCATGTCCGTTTGAAAATCTGAGACGTAGTTTCACAATATTGAACGTTAACCTTCATCGTAGAGGGCAGAGATTGGCGTTTGACTGAATTCGCGCTTTTATCTTGAACGGGGACGAGATGGCCCAAGTAGTTAGAGCGCGAATTTACTGACCGGAAGGTCCGTGGTTCGAACCCGACCTCTGCCTCTCTTTTCTACTGTCTAAGCTTGGACAACTTGGCAGTATCCCAGCCCTCGTGCTTCCTTCGGGTGGCATGGCAGCTAGGCACCGGAGGGGTGTTACAGCTAAACGATGGGCTCTCTACATTTCATCCCTGCCCGACTTTTTCCATATACCCATATACTACCCAGTTAGTAGCGCCTTCTTGGTTAACCAACCTGTTGGGCCGCCAGTCTGTTCATCTTATTCCAACCTCAACTGTGGTCGACATGTCAATCGCTGTATGTAACTTTGGGCACCTCGGCAGTGGTTTTCACTTTCACACTGATACAAACGAGATGGTACACTGTGCCTTCTCGTATGTTACCTCTCTGACTGCATCTGCTCGCACCTCAAAAGATGGTTCCTGTGATATTTGCTCCCACAGCCTCCGGTACATGTTAGATTTTTGCCTCTGGGCTGTGGTTGCATTTGCTTGAGTGAGTGGGTATAATGAGTGGTTAGCCGTATTCGGGTTTTGCGGTGCGACAACAACACTGAACGACTGCTGATTGTTTACTAGCTAGTTTGAAAAATTCCAACCATTGTTACCCGAGGCTGATTCGGGAATCGGTTTCTGTTGAGGTAGTCTCTAAATAGCTATTTGACATATCCACATCCAGCAAAATCTCTGCGGCATGCCTTTCGTAAGGCCCACAATTAATTGGTGAGGACATCCTTAAGCACAAGCACCCGTCAAGGTGGGCGTTACTGCCGTGGAAGTCAACCGAAAACACTAGTACAGTCAACCAATGACCGAGTAAGCTTACTGGCTAGGTCATGAAGCTGTTTGGAATATCCGTTGTTCCAAGTCAACCTTGGTCTCTTGGTGCCCTTGTTTGGGCTTGCGCAGCCCCGCAGTATCCCCTCGTTCTGCCTTCGGGTTGTCAATGACAGAATGGTTGTACATGCTGTCATTGACAACCCGAAGGCAGAACGAGGGGATACTGCGGGGCTTCGGGTTGTATGACAGCCACGCTCCGAAAGTGTCCCAGCTATATTCTCTGCTATACGGTCGAGTTTTTTGGTATCCATTCTATCTGCGGTATCCGCCCTTGGGAAAAAGGCAGCCATTTTCACTGAAGCTACACGGTGCTGGACCACTTGAGCTTCATTACCTTCCAACTAAATGTACTTGTTGGAAAATTCTGTGATGCATGAGGATAAGAGAGTGAGACGGTTTAGTGTTAGTCATACGGGATACCTACAGCTATCCTCAGACAATCTGGACGGATGGCGCAATTGGTACTGGCATCGCTTCTTTGGCATCATGGAAGGCAGGTCGAACTCGCGTCACTCAAGTTTTTCCTAACACTTCCCTCGATTGAACCATAGATCGCACACGTCGGCCTGTTGCACCCGGAATCCGGTACGGAATTCCGCGCATGACTAAACCGCTGCAGTTTTTGATCCTAGATGCAATGAAGTAAGCATTCGAACGTTCTGCTAATCTTACCGCAACTTCAGTGACGTCAACCCACACCAGCATTGTTTTTTAGACGTCGGAGATCAGATGCTTGAAGGCGCCGTCATCAGGAGACTGGACCTTATCGCGTGGTGAGACTCTGTGTACCTCCATGACCCACTGAGCTTTACTGGGAATTGTACCTTTGGAACTCATGCCAGTCTGACGAACACATTATCTTGGTTCCCCATACTAGTGCTTGGATCATATCTGGCGACTTAATCTTTAAAAATATCTGTACACCAACCACCATTGTCTCTCGGTCAGGTTTTCAAGCCAAACGCTTTGGTCGAGTACCTTAAGCGTCCTGTATGGGCGCTCTGGGTACTATCCCAGTCCACCTAAAACTATGAGTCACACGACTGTGAATGATGTTCAGTTTTCCTTGCTTTCTTTCCTAAGGCTTCATGTAAGCATGACAGTCAAGCGCCAGTTTGCAGTACTGGTGTATTGCTGTCAATGATGGTGATAATCTCGTCTCATCAGCTGGGTAGCCTTACTTGCTGCATACAAATGAGTGGTGGACTGAAACAGGTTACTGTTGACGCCTTCCTTTTACTCCCAAATATTCTTCCTTTCCTCCTTATGTGACTGTCAGCGATGTCCCCCTAGGTCCATTCTTAAGGACTTACAGATCCGTTCGCCTTCCACTGACAGGAAGCGCAACGTCTACTTTTAACTCGACTATCAGTTCAGCTGACTGCCTTTTACACTGGAACAAGGTAGTTAACAAGCTGCTTTTGCATCTACTGTGGATTTGCTTTGTATTGATGTGTGCCATCTCTTTGAAACGAGAATTCATGACCCAAGTGCGCTTGTTAACCCCCCCCCCCATTTCCGCTCGCTTCCGGTTTCGTGCCCCTGATGATCCATAGGTACGATGCAGCTGGCTCTACTGGGCTTGGTATTGTTCTAAGTCACCGAGCTTAAGTGTCTGCTCGAAAAGTTATCTGTTATGAATGGTTATCTTCTTATCTTCATAGACAGCGTAACATCAGTGTTCAACACTGATACCTCACTGCCGTGCAACTATAACTTGTGCGAAAGTCTTATTGTGAAGAAAACCATAAAAGTGGAAGAAATTTAGTGCTAGCTCACCACAATCATTCCCAGTTGTCTACACCTCAAGGCACTGAGTCAGGCGGTCTGGACAGAGACAGGATACAAGAACGCCGCTGACATCATATCTTGCGGCTTCTCCAACCCGGCATGTGGTGGATCACGCGGTCCTCATCTTAGATGGCGGGTCGCACCGGTCGCAACCAGACTTCTCGTAATCGCTTTCACCTTGACTCTCTGCCGGGTCAAAAGTTGACCATTTCTCTCTTGCACCAGCAAACGGCGGTCGATAGTTCGGCATGTGCAATACATGGCTTGGCCAACGCAAATTCTAGTGATGAACACATTCCCCGATGGAAGTCGTCGCCTCTTGATTCTCGTTTCGAATTCGCTGACAGGCCTACACGAGCTATGGCTATGTGACAACAGTGGTCGAAGAGTTTAAGGCGTCTCAGTTCTGCTGCCCGAAGAGCCCACATTTAACCGCCATACAACAAAACAGCCCGTACACATGTACCTTGAAATTCATGGATATACCGCTTTAGAGTCATAGGTGTTTCAAATTAACAGACGCCACCCGAGCCTGGGAGATCCGTGCGTTCACCTCATCCGGCCAACTACGATTGGAACTAAAGCAACTTAAGATGCCTTAAACGCTCCACAACTTCGAGTATCTCTCCATGGATTGTAAATGGCGTGTTCAGTGACTACATGTCCAGAGGTATGGCCTTGCACTTTGTGATTACAAAGAGTATGCCAGGGACAAGATGATACTCTCCTCTGTGTGTTTCATTCAGCATCGTCTGTGAGAGTATTCCGTGAACACGCTGACAATCATCGCCTGTTCAGTAAATCTGTTTACGTCCTAGGAGACTAGCTCCATTACCGTCAATGACAGTTTTACGGCGCCTTATTATGGCAGGTTAAGGGCTTCTGAGACTCTTGTGTGGTCGCCTTGTGCTGGAATCGAAACGTACATAAACGGTGAAAGATCGGAGCTTACCATAGACCTTCGCACCACTAACTTCAGAAACGACCAAAGCCGCTTGGTCATGTGTCCCCTGTAGGCGAGCCAACCTTCAACAAACAGCACACCGTCGCCAGCTATACATGGTGCGAGTGTTACCAGTTGTAGGCCGTTCCGAAAAACCCACATGGGTTCGGATCAGGCACTTGTTGCCTCTAGTTGCATTTTTCGGGGTGCTCCAGATGCACACACCTCACCAGGCCATCGAGAAGCAAGCCCATGAAAACCACCCACTGAAGGTTTTTTTGGAAAAAAAGTCCAAATGGTTCAGCTGTAACATACTTTTGGTGTCTTGTTGCCATGCCACCCGAAGGAAGCATGAGGGCTGGGATAATGCCAGGTTTCCTGAGCATAAACAGGGGAAGTCGAAAGGTAGAGGTCGGGTTCGAACCACGGACCTTCGGGTCAGTAAATTCAAGCTCTAACCACAGCCATCTTGCCCCTTTCGGACAGTGCGTCTTTCGATACTGACTTACTGGAAACTACTATCCGCAACTCTGCGAGGTGTCCGGGACTTTGATTGTGGAATGGCGTAACCAACTACATTTAAGCCCCGGATCTCACGCGTGGCCCTGGATAGTCTCCTGTCAGCGAAACTTTGGAACAAAAAGAATTCTCTGATATGCAGTAAAAGAGTGTTTGGACCGTTGGACACAGTACTTCGAATGACAATTCAGTCGACCACTTGCCATCTCAAATCCCTGAATGCCGGTCGTGAACAGAAAGATGGGTTGTGAACGTAGGGCACTCTTCAGCTTCAGATGTATCCCAGTGTATATCTCTACTCAAGCGTCATCGTGCTCCTGGGACTAACTTTCACTCGCTCAGTTTAAGGACGCCGGTGACTTCAAACAATGTATGTCTAGCCTATTTGCCTCTATCTAGGATAAAAAGACTATCTCTCACGATAGTGATCGTCTTCAAAAAGGAGGATCGGTTTTACTCCCGTTGTAACAAGGCTTCTGGGGTCACTGATGCTTCACTGCCGTACATATTACAACGGCACATGATTCCTTGACCCATGACTATCAAGTGGGATTTCGATCGGGTCGGTGCTGCGTTGTACGGCGGTGAAGCATCAGTATCAACACTCGTGTGGCTGTTCTGATGATGTTAACGATGGTGACAATGACACGTTTGCACAGCAGGAGATGCCCCACAATTTCATTAATATCATGTGCTGTTTGTATGCGCGCAATTGTGGACGTGTGAGAATCTATGGGAAGTTCTTCAAAAGCCCTCTTACAAGCGTTGTGTCCCACGAGGATGTCCGTAACGTTTAAGTTCGTCATTTATGAAGTACTGAGGCGAATTTCGCCATGTCTCCGAACTCCCGGTGTTTTGGTCTCTCCAAGCGAAAACCCTGGCGATCTGCAAATGCAGATGACATTGTTCACCAGTCGAGATGACATCGTTCGGGCGTTTTTAGGGCGATAAGTGGAGCGTAGTGATGGGTGCAACGTCTAATCAAATTACGCAGTTCTGTGAATTATCTAGCCACTAGAATAACAGTTCTTCATGGTCAACCTGAGGGTGTCTCCGAAGACGCTGGAGACTCTGCTTACCTTCCAGAGCTCCATTATAGATAGGATGTCCGAGTGAATAACAGTTGATGACCGCCGGAACCGTTGCTGATTATTGTCAGTGGTGCTTCATTTGTGAAAGATTTTCGAGTGGCCTAAGCTGGAGCAAGTTTTCGGTGTGCCTAAAGTTATTTAGTGCCTACTTATTCAGTCCCCTGGACACGTAAGGCCGGTCAGTCACATTTTGGGTGCCTGAATGGTGCGTTTACAACTGGCGTCTGCAGAGGAATAACAAGTGGGATGAGATGGTGTTAGAGCACGATTTTGCTGACAAGAGGCTTCCGATGATCAGCCAAATGAATCAAATGGAAAAACCCGCGAACGTTCCCGGAATTTCTCATATACCAGTATCTACATGACTACTCATTCGAGTTGGGTTATGGGCGCGTTCAGGAGCAATCTGTCGCCGGACTTCTAGCAAAACTAATGTTTGGATGAGGTTGAGTGGATCGGACTGCGGGCAGAAATCCTGGCTTTTAGTAGCACTTTGGCTACTTGTTTCCACGATCAATAATAGTTTTGGTAGCCGTCGTTCCAATACGTTGCACGTAATCGAGCCAGCGCGGTTGGTGCTGGATGTTTTCCGCAACTGGATTACCTGCTACATATTCAACTACCCGCCTTCCCCCTACTTTGTTACGAATTAGTCGACGTCATCCGAGGCCAGCGCTTCTGAGAAATCGGTGGTAAAAAACCTGGGAACCCCACAAATCATCTACTTTCAGAGACTCCGTATTGCAACCCTACATCAGCACGGCTGTAGCCTCATATACTCAATATTTGAAATGCCACAATTGACACATTGGCGAATGTGATTCGGGCACTGACTTTTCAAGCAGCTACGAAGATATGTCACACTTTCCCGAAAATCACCGGCGCGTATGCTTGAAGTGCATGCGGCATATCCAGTGACTGCATATTCTGGGGCATTCCTGCGCACTTTGTAGGTGCGAAACGCATGCTAGAATTGGTATGGTGGCGATCAGTTTATTCAATACTCCGCCTGTACGTTGTGTTCGTCCTCAAATATCAGGACAACATCTCAATCCAAACCACTAGCGACAA
Organism: Opisthorchis viverrini; assembly: GCF_000715545.1. NCBI lineage: Eukaryota > Metazoa > Platyhelminthes > Trematoda > Opisthorchiida > Opisthorchiidae > Opisthorchis > Opisthorchis viverrini. Next base: position 417,576 of record NW_008751759.1, read on the forward strand.
TTTGTACACCGGGATTTTAAAGCCCAGCGTCCGGCTCATTAAATTCCTCGGTGATGAAATCGAACCAGAATGGAGAGAGTGCACCTAATTGCTGGACACCATTCCGTGTTAGTGGCTCTAAGGAAACCGTATCACCACACCCTCCAAAGTATGTGAATATTAGGGTCGGATTAGGTCGATCTCATGGCATCTACTGAGCAAACAAGATATGGTCAATGCAGCTCTCACACAGTCGAAATCTCATTTGGTGCTCACTGGTCGAGGTCTCGAGGTGAAGAATCAGGGACACCAGGTGTCGTGTCACAACGGGAGTCATGCTATTAGCCTGTTGGTGGGTCCACTGCGGTGTCACATTGCAATTCGTACTGTTGTGTAGATGTGAAACATTGCCACTTTGTGCCGAATGTAGCAGATTGCCTTCGACTATCCGCACATGCATGATTGGAGCACCATACTCCAGACGCTAAAGTATTCTGCGTGACAAGTCGTCTAGTGATACAACCTCACCGGTTGCGCTGGCTTCAAGACTGCTTGTTCAGACAGGCGTCAAGATTCCATCGCTACTGGAGTTAAAGAAAGCCGCAGGTGAGTTGGCCACTGTAGAATTTATATGTGCAGGGACCTCAGACAATGGCCGCCAGAACCGCCTAACTCATATACACGTTTCGTAGTTCAAAAGCGAACTATGTCCGCTTGAACCGTTTGGCTGTCATCTGCCGATATACAGTTCAAACCTTCCGTGCCTTGCGGGTTACGCAATTCGAATCCAACCATGATATATTGTTGGAACAGACCAGTCGTCGACTTTGAAGAATTGCCATTGCAACCAACGCCATAATGTAGTAGGCCCATGGACAATGGAGTTCGCGGTAACTCAGTGGTTATGGCGCCAAGCTACTGAACGGAGGATCCGTGGTTTGCACTTAATCATGGCTAATTGCTCTTGTTTAGGTGCGAGGATACTGGCGGTATCTCCCTTTAGTAATCGTTCAGTTGTAACACCCTTTCGGTGCCTAGCTACCATGCCACCCGAAGGAAGCACGAGTGCTGGGATATTGCCAGGTTGCCCAAGCCTAGACATGAGATGACGAGATGCAGAGCTCGGGTTCGAACCATTGACCTTCCGGTCTTACCACTGAGCCATCTCGCCCCCCACATCTCACCTTGAGTTCCATCTGGGTGACGTGGCACCCATGCGGTGAAAAAGTTATTTCAGGGTGGCAACTGTCAGGAAAAAAAGCACCAACAATTTGCTCACCACCCGGAAAGGTGGGCCGACCATCTGGAAGAGGAGTTTTGCTGGACTCCTGTAGTGCGACTCGTTGGGACCACGCATACTGTTGAATGGCGCGTGAATTTTGATAGTCCACTGAAAGGAAGTAGCCCTCCTGCGATGCTAGGGTCCCTAACCATTCTTTTCTCTCCCCGGATTACCCATCCGGGGAGATATGACCAGATGATCTATCGAGGGCGAGTTACCTTTTCTGAACGCGGTCTGGTCTGCATCAACATTCGTCTAATGTCCCATCAGATCATTCCGATTGTCAAGCATGCTGAGACTGTGCGCAGCGCCATGTTTCTGACCTATTAAGTACGACAAATTTAACCGCGGCAGCGGTTGACAGCCAAATTGATGCTTCCGGCGAAGCGCCCACTTTTCTCGGCATTTTCTCTTCATCCTAGATAATTTGGAAGAAATTCGTCAACCTATAAACAAAGGATTCGCCATCTTTCTTGGAGAGCACAAAGTGCAAGTCACTTCAACCAAATGCGCTGAAGCCATGAACTTTCACAGTGAACTTCTGTTGTCCACATTTCATTCAGATTCATATGGCCCTTCCAGCGGTTGAGTTTTTGTGGGTTGCCCCAACTGTCCTTCAAAGTGTTCAGTCCATCATTCGAGGCGACGTTTCTGTGAAGAAACTGATGTCCCATCGATTTTGGAGTTCTCCTCACTACCATGTGCTAGCTAGAATAGAGTGTCACTCTTTTCCCGTGCAAAAACTTTTCCCATTTCTTGAACCTACGCCCAACATCATAATCGTTGCTGGCATTAATGACAACTGCTGTTCGTGGCGAAATCTATTGTTCATTGGGGCTTATAAGGGCCAACAACGGCCTGCTGTCCATGCTCATCGCTTCTTTCCCCTTCCGATCGTCATCCAAATATCGCTGTCGTGCGCTATTCTTATGGAAGTTATTCAGCCGACTCCACTCGATGTTGTCATGCAAGAGACACCCTACAGGTGGCGAACTCAATGCATCAGCCGGTGTATTCCCGATGGACAGCGAATTGTTATGCATACTCGTAAGGGCGAGATGGCCGAAGTGGTTAGAGCGCGGGTTACTAACCTGAAGGTCCGCGGTTCGAATCCGACCTCCGCCACTCGACTTCCCCTGTCTAGGCTTGGGCAACCTGGCAGTATCCCAGCCCTCGTGCTTCCTTCGGGTTGCATGGCAGCTAGGCACCGGAAGGGTGCTACAGCTGAACGCTTTATGCATACTCGTACAATAGAGTTGTCAAATTCAAGTGGTGTATCCCAAACTGATTGAAAATCTTTTATCGAATCCCTGTGCTGGTAGCTGATTTCCAGATAACCCGAGATAACCCACGAGTGGTTCGCATTAGATGGCCTCCAGATGTCATGGTGTGAGTGCTTATGTTTAATACGAACCATAAACAGTTGATGTTCACATGACTGAAGAGATTTCCGTTGTACCTGTCGTGGGCGTCAGGTCCCAATTGGTCACCAATGAATGAATGTCTGGTGGTGTAGGCACCTCGTAATGATTGTGTTAAGCTAGCACTAAGTCCCTTCCCCGTCCACCTTTATTCTTTTCTTTACAATAAGGCTTTCAAATAAGTCATGGCTGTACGGCAGTGAAGCATTGGTGTTGAGCACTGATGTCATGCTGTCGTTGATGATGATGATGATGACAAAATCACGATACCTGCATTTCTCACTGACCAAAAAAAGAACCCTTTCGGTGCCTACCTGCCATGCCACCCAGGGGAAGCACGAGGGCTACGATACTGCCACGTTGTCCAAGCCAAACAGAGGAAGTCGAGATGTGGAGGTCGGGTTCGAACCACAGACCTTCCGATCCATATCCTTCCACTGACCGAAACAGTCGTGACTGATCCCGACAGAAGCTATCTTCCTCAGTCTGAGCTCCCCATCCTTACTCAGGGGATGGCATGCCGGGGGGAACACGTTTATGTTCTTACATCCCTGTCTAAGCGCACTATACGTCCTCAGCTCGTAACTACCTCGTAATATGGTTTTCCGCAGTTCGAAGACAGTTCGTCGGATTGTTCCCGGTTGAGGTTCTTGGCAAGCTTAAACAGTGGCGACCAGCTAGTGGGGTCCGCAGGATCACGGCAGCGGAGAAGATTGATTACAACGTCAAGGGGGTCGCTTTAAGTCGGGTATTTCACAATGAAATATCACATCATAGCTCGTTTCTGTGCATCTTGTGTATGGGAGTTATGCACTTTTTTTGGGATGGACTCATTCCCAGAGACCTCTTTATCACAGTCCAGACACACTAAAGCAGCCAAATAGGAACAAAGCGCTCATGATAACTTGTTTACTTCCAGGGGCCGTGATTGGTAATATTCGTCCGCTTCTGAGAAACACTCTGTCTAGAGGGGTCTGTTCGAAGCTGTGATTGTAGAGGTTTTTGAGCCTACACCTGATAGCTAACGCGTGTGGTGTAAACAGCATTTTTTTATTTTCCGTACTAGTCTACCAAATTACCTATTGTCACAGGAGAGAAACCGGGGTGACTACTGCACTATTTATTTTCCGCTTTTTCTTTATTCCCACCAGGGAGCGTGTTATCCATATTCTGGCTTTACGTCCCTACGGAAGGGCAGAGCTGTTGCTTCGTTTGCAACGTGACGGCTTATCTCAGGTGCAGAAGGATCAGCTAGATGGTCTGCTCCCCAAGTTGGTCGGNGTTCAGCCTATGCCCTTTCACCTTCTGTCGTTGGTGAACTCGATCCACAATGGCCTGGGTACACTGCTACGGAGAGGAGCCGAATATTGTCACTCAAGGTACCGCAATATTCTCCGCCGATTCTGGTTTACCATGCTGAGTTCCGTCTGTACATTGTATTCACAAAAGGCACAAGGTTTGCTGTATAACCCTATGGTTTTACTGCGTGGATGGTAGCGAGGCCAACAGTCATATCTTGGTCAATAGCTGGATAGGCCGGGATTTAAGAAACGCTTAACCTTTCTCGCCGGAGTGGCATGGTAGTTGATTGTCTTGAATGCTCGCTTTCCTATTATCAGATCAGTGGTAACGGGCGGCAGGTGACCTACAGGAAACCTAAAAGATCTCGCGTGACGCCTTTTTTCGGAATGGATATGATCTGTTCTACCAACATCTGGTTACTTCTGAAGCCCATACATTCTTGATTACCACTTCTGAGTGCGTATTACAGAATAAATAAACAACATTATCAATATTCAGCTGGCATCAACGCCCGGTGTACTTGATTTATCCCGTGTAGACTAGGATAATCTGACTGAACGACATATTCAGTTAGTGAATATCGCATTACCTACTTCCGAATTTGCCATTATTACTCATGTCTTGTAATCACGTGACCTGGAGATTATGGTGATCGTCTGAAACGACTGATACTGTTTGGATTTTGAACTCGTTTTCTATACCTTATCTAAGCAGTTAATCCGCTCTGTCACATGTCATTTGATACAAATGTGATTGTCCTATACTCGACTTGAATATTGCAACATGTGCACGCCCTGATATTGCCGTTCTGGCGTTAAGAACATTCCACTGGAGCGTGCTTAGGACTTTGTTAAAATCCTAGTTCACACACTTCATGCTGCTTACTTCCCATGAGAAAAACTTGCCCTCTACCTATTTGTGATCTGTTTGTTTTTAAGAGCAATGTTTCATTCAAACTTTCCACAGGAGTCCAAGCGGGTTCCCTCCCCTTCCTACACCGATTCTCCTCCGGCTAACAGGTCTCACACCCCATCCCCGGTTAATCCCCCTTCTTCTTGTTCGGGCGAGCCGGAGGATCAATTTGCCCGACGCCCAACACGAGCCAGTGCGCCCCTAGCCCCTCATCCGTTAAGCCGAAAGATTGCAGCTCTCAACCTACTTTCCAGTGGAGTTGAAGAGAGGGAGGTCGCATCGCGCATTGGCGTCAGCCCTGAGTTGCTTCACCAATGGCGTGCTAGTGAGCAGGAGCTTCGAGAGGTTAGCACCTATACTATTTAACTAGCTATCGTATATCAAACATTCCACATTCCTATTGCAAAATTTTTGACCCCGTTGACAGCGGACGGTTTCAACGGAACTCACATGATCCTACTGGGCGAAAGTAGTAGTTCGTATATCGTTGCTTCAGGCGACTATAGACTGTTTTCACCAAGAAAACAACTTTGGTGAAGCTGACTAAACGGTCAAAACGTATCAGTTCCAGTTCTGTTTGTCTGTTAATTTTTATCGATCGTCTTCATTGTGTGCGCTGGACATTTAATAACGTTCAATTAACATGAACCTAGAATGTGTCATTGAATGTCATCGTTGGCGCAAGTCTAATGCAGTGTTCCCGATCTCGTAGCATATGTTCGGACTTACACCAACAGCCACTACCTAATAATCGTACCAAATAGGCATTGAAGCCCAACCCAACCCTGGCATCTCCACTTTTCCTACACCTTCCGGTGCCTAGCTGCCCAGCCACTCGAAGGTTGCACGAGGCCTGGGGTACCGCCAGGTTGCCCAAGCCTTGACAGGGGAAGTCGAGAGGCAGAGGTAGGTTTCGAACCACGGGCCTTCCGGTCAGTAAATTCACGATCTAACCACTTGAGTATCTTGCCCACTTAAGAACCCCCATGTACAGCCACTGTAGTTCCATTTTGGATTTTAATAAAAGCACATCTTCCTTTGCAACCTTTGCGTGATTTTTACCGAAAACCACACGACATTGGATGCAATATACGTCGAGCAACAGAACCGAAAGACACAACATTCCGTCGTGTGGATCTTAGACCCATAGTTTGTTGGGAGATTTGGAATTACATCTTTGGGCGTTTGGCCGGGTGACCATACAGCCTCCTGACAGCTCAACGACGTCCAGTTCCTGTCTGTCTTTTCTTTCAGCCCACACTATTGCAGCTCATTTTATCGTTTGTTAGTGCAATCACTGGTTTTATTTAATTTTCAGTTTTGTTACCTACCATTATTTCCTTCCTTTCCAGCGCCACAGACGTTTAAACTCCCACCGGACACCTTCAGAATCTCACACTAGTCCAGTCGCCGGTGTGTGTACGTCATCCGACAAACCTGCGCGGCCTGTCACTCTGCCACTTACAGAATCCCAACAAAGCAATCCCATCGCTTCAACCAGGACTGCCGTCCCGTCCACGATCTCCCCAGTAACCGATATTCGCATTTCTCCTCCCAAACGAGCCCGTGCCGATAACCTGTCCAACCCGCTGCCTCACTCCAACGACCCGGAATTCAACACCATTGTAAAGGCATCCAAATCCCAAAACATTCATGCTGCCGCATCTAAAGTGCGCGCTGCGGCTAATGCCAACACGCCGTCACAGGCAACTAGTGTAGATGCCACTCTCCCGACTTCGGTTCGCCAGAGTCATTCGGACATCAGCACGCGATTTAATCCAACCGGTGATCAGTCACGTTCTCTTTCTCCGTCTTCTAGTCTACATCACGATTCCCTCCATCCTAGCCTGTACTTGCATTCGCGCCCGTCCCAGTTCTGTCCCCTCAGTGTGGGTGGTGGTACAGGCGGCGGTGGCGGTGGTGGCATTGGGAGTGAGGGCGAAAGCGCCTCCCACACGCCTTGCTCCAACGTCAGCTCCGGTGGCTCAACCGATGGCACCACAGCCGCTGCGAATCCATTCTCGTCGGGACCGGGAAGACTGGATACTAATGGCTGTTTCATCGATCGTACCGGTCGCACACGACCCATACTACCTCTGTCTGTAACGTGCGATTTGGATATGGTTACCGATCATCCTGTCGAACCGCTTCACGAGACTTACCCACTGTCCGGTAAGCCTTAAAATTGTCGTCATCGGTTAATGTGCATTTCACATTTTGTGCGGGGTGCGCAGCCTTCGTTGAAATATTACATAGTTTGTGGGGGCGGTAGGTAGTGTTGTGGTCAATGATACTGACTGATTTTTTTAAGGCTTCCTTTATTATTCGGCGACACGACTCGGCGCTGTGTTTCAAGCATTGTGTTCGACTGTCGGTGGCGTCCCCGCCCACCCATAACAAGTTGACAACGGCCGTGTTGCTTGTTCGTAATCGAATTGTTCACTATTCGCGTCAACTGTCAAACAGAATTCGATCATTTTTGAACCTCAGCCTAGGCTGTGCTGCTGCTGAGTGTCATAGGTTGTAGTATGCACATGGCTAGCGTTCACCATCCCTTTATGTCTCACAGTTTTTCTGAGGTTTTTGATTGCACNAGATCGATTTTCGTCAGCTAACCTTAGTTCGTGATCTGGTCTCTGCCAAAGTAATTGGTATAGGTAATTGTGTATAGTAATCAGCCCAAAGAAGCACCTTCGAAGGAAGAGGCCGCATACCCCGTTCCCCATTGTGGTCTAGTTTGTGTGAAGCGTTGGATATTGTAACAATAGTGTACAACAAATGAGCCCAAGGGTTTAGGTACTGGATCCTCGGTGGAGATCTGTTGCTCAAATCCACCATTTACTTTTCGCTTGATCCTGTCTGTGGTTGGGCAACTAAACTTGTCCGCTCCGCGAGAAGAATAGTCCTTGGTGACTGGTGAGAGAGGGTAATCTTAAAGGCGTTGTAATCAAGCAGGATCCCTCTTTACAACTTGTGCCGACTAAATTATTAATAAGACTGGTCATGCCAAATTCCAAATATAGCTTCTGTCTAAGAGGCTCGAGTGGACTGATCCGGTATCTGACGGCTACCAATAGTTGCCTTCATCTCAAAATTTTGTCGATTCGCGTAGACACTTTCATCCACGAATGCTTACCTTGGCACTTTACCTTAGTAGCGACCAACATATCATAGTGTTGGCACGTGAGTTCGGTGCACTGTGCGGCCCCGAAGACAACCGGCAACAGCTCAGTCCTTGGGTGCTATGCCTCTTTCGCTGGCATTCAGTGATGTGTCATCTCCAAATCCAACTGCATGTGTTTCGCCTTGGGTTGGACTCCACTTGTTTCGCATTTCCGTGCAAAATGAATGCACCATGTCAGCCTATTCATGTTGTCATCCGCTGGCGTCATTGTGAACAGGTGTTATGATCCACTGTAGCTTCGATTGTCTTTTACTCTCTCTTAGTTAAAGGGCTACTACTTCATTTTACTTTCTATGCGTTGCCATTCTTCACTCAGTTTTCCTATTTGGACGCTCTTTCTGTACTCAGTCATGGATGTGTTGACCGGTTACCATGGCTGTGTTTGATGTGTTGAACTATTCAGACTCTGGCCCGAGTCTAGTTGAGCATGACCTAACCGTCTCTTTGTACACCTATCCCACGGCCGGGTGTACTTTGTGCACTAGGTGTACTTTACGGTTATTCGTTGCCTGATAGACCAACGCTCAGTTTTTCGCTAATTTCTGTCCTTATCAATGTTGGGGTGTTACTATCACACCTTACCACTGCCCCTCTTTGGCACCTCGTTCTTCAAGATCTTAGTGAGCCTCCAACAACCAAACCTCGGATGGACTCGACCAATGCACCTGCCGTCGGGTTCGAGCATTCCTGGTCTGTCGAACTCTCACCTCAGATGTCGGAGATTGAACGGTGCGTGTGGCTTCCTAGTGTTTTGTCCCCTGTTCCATTTACCTGAATATTCTTCGCGGTGATTTAAGGATTTCGTCTTTTGTGTCTACAATTGTTATTATGTTTTTTTTCGTTGTGTAAACTCTTTGAAAACGGCGGCCTCATGCACGTTTTCCAGTTGCACCCCTTCGTGTGCAGTTCAAAAACGATAAGCTTCCTTGTTCAACCACGGGGTCCGATTTCAACTGAAGCATTGTATCGGTGGTACTCAGAAATTTCATGTGCTTTGCTTATATTTAGCCATTTGCACTGATTAGGCCCGGTACTTCATTTGTCGACTCGAATAAACGACTCATTCGTGTGGTTTTCTCGGAGCAAATGTGCAGCGCGAATACTGTCACATGTTGCTATCCGACCGATTCTAAAAGGTTCGAATTTCAGTCACTCCCTTCCCCTGTATGATGGTTCATCTCGATGCATGGTTTATATTGGCTGGAGTGAGCTGGACCCTACCGAAGAGCACACTGATGAGCCTCGAAATCAGGCGATGCGCTATGTAGGCTTCTTCGTACGTCACCCATGATTGCTATTTGGATGCCGGTCCTATTGTTTATGCGATCTAGTGTCCCCAATGCAGAACACACTCACCTATTCAGCAGTGTGTCCTTCTTTGACTCATCTATATGCCTTTGTCTCTAAGGCGCCGGTTTATTAATAGCTGACTAAGTTGGCTACAGTGCCTTTTCCCATTCGTGTTGACTTCTGCCTGCTATAGCCGATCTCCTCATTCATTTAAATGTCAAATTTTGAGTCAACTGAGCCTGTCCTGAGTGTTTTGAAATGGGTGTTTTGGAGACATGAGGCAGTTCAAGCCGTGGATTCTTCCAGCAAAACTTACGGGGATCGGATCCGCAATACGGGGAGTGTCTTTTCACCATGCCGAGCAGACCTGGGACTGCTGACGGCTAATTGCAAAGTGGTGGGAATTTCTGGACAAGTAGCTCCAAGGTTGAGTGCCACTTTCCGAATGGGCTTTCCACACCACCTGATTCACAAGGCGTAGTCGTCGGGGCTTTCTGGAAGCTTTGTCCGGAGCAAGTAATTAGAAACTCTGATCCACTAGTGTGTGGAAACAGCGGTAACCTGAGGGTGTGACGAGTAACTTGTGTGTGCGTGTGTCTGCTAATGCGCACAAGCGCTTATCAAGTTGCATGGGGCTCGGTAAAATAAGGTTAATCTGGGCGTATTGCTCACCTCAATCATAGTCCACAGTTAAGTGATTGGAGCGCACAGCTTTCCAGATGGGTCTTAAATCTATCTACTTGTAGTTCCAATGTTTTCCTCGGGTTCTGACACTGAGAATGGACTGATGATCCTTATGGCTTGTAAGTGACACCAAGGGCAAACCTGTGTGACCAACTTACATAGTCTGGAATTCGGTGTGTGTCGATATCACGGGGTGACAGTGGGTCACTTTTAGCACCCATTTGGGGTTCATTATTCGGAAAGCTCAGTTATTCGTAAACGGGAGGCTTTGCTGGAGCAAGTTGAAAAAGAAAACCTTGATGCAAAAATACAATGAATGCGTACTTCACGTTTCCCTGTGCGGTGCTGGATCTTATCATGATGAGCAAATTTGTCAGATGCAGTGTGCTGATTAGCCTCTCAACCTGCTTCTGGGTTATGGTCGCCACTGGATGCACTTGAAGATCAATAAAGTGTGTGTGTGTGCTGGTGTTCTGATTCCGGAATCTGGTCTGATCATCGGTCTACACCCTACATGAACCACCTTTATCTTCGCACTGTGTAATCATTTAACAATCACGCGCCTTTTCTATGATTCCGTGTGGACCATTTCACAATCCTTCTCGTCTTTCACCACAACGCTCTTCATGCACGTTGTGCCCCGCTCTAAATTCATCGCTCGAGATGACCTATCCAAGTGGAGCGGGAGGCAGCTATACCTGTTTTTCAGATCAGTGTAATGGTACAATTTCGCACCTTACTTAATGCTCTGTATCCGAATCCTCTCACTCCCCGCCATCTATAATCTGTACCCGAACGTATCGGCTTACGAGGTAGTCATCATCATCAGCTGTAAAAACCGCGTGTACAGCTGCCACAGCTTCGTTCATCGATGATTTGGGGGGAGGGGGTAGATAACTACCCGTTAGAAGTGTTCGCTGATATAAATGATGCGTAAATACAAGGGTGTCAATGGACGTTTCATTTGGGGAGATCGAGAGGAGAGCTATGCGTGCTTAGATGCACGAGCCCCATTAAGGATCATGTCTGACAATGTATCTAACCATTGATGTGTCCCATGTCTCATCGGGGTCCCCATCGAGGAAGCTGAGTTCTCTGCCAATAGCTTCCATATGTCCCTACCAAGTCATTGTCGGACCTCCCCTGACTCGTGGCTGTGCGAAAAGAGCTCTTGGAGGAGGTCGGTCAACTGGTAAACGAAGCCCATGACCAAGCCGTTGCAGACTGAAGTGTGAGCAGTTCATCTTTTGTGGGCGAATTATTCCTTGCATTCGACTTGCTTGAGCATTATTTTCCCGCGGTTCCCACCAGGCTCGGGCAATGCTCCGAAGGCATCAGTGGTCAAACACCGAAAGTTTTCTGACGTTCTCAGCCAGCGGGCCAGGTTTTTTTTACCCGTACAATAATATGGAGCGCACCGCAGCACTCTAAACTTGACCCTTGATGGATAAGCTGGTATCACTTGCATACCACAGGTGATGCAGGTTCACAAAAGCCAATCCGAATGGAAATGTCATCTTTGGCTAGACCAACCAGTTTGCCCCCTACCTCGTCCGCAAACATAAGATTATGGTTTGGGCCCATCCAGTCCTGCAAGAGCAGTTCGCAAGTGTGAATCCCCTGCCGAACCATGAGGCAGAACGACTCATTTATTTTCGAGAAATACACTCATCTGCAAATCAATTTAGTTTTCACGGGAGGCTCAATTGAATCTCTCGTTTATGATGTTCTACAACTGAATGTGCTGCACACAAGCCACCTCGTGTTTCAGTTGGCACGATATTCAAGATATCGCAGTATATTTTCATAAAGAGTTTTCATCAAAGAGTTTTCAGCTTGTGTGTGAGTAGTTTCCTTTATGAAGACTCATTTATTTATTTATAACTTTGAACTACAATAGTGTCAGTGCCAAGATGGAGGTACTAGTATCCACTGGAGTGTTACAACATTGCAACAGTATCGTGGCACGTTCGGTTCCCCAATGAGGGAGGACTGGAGACCCAAGGAATTTCACGTGTTCAAACACATCCCGTTCGTTGAATATACTGACTGCTGCTAGTGTGAGCGTCCGTTACTGAGAGGTTGCTATCCTGCCGTCTGATTTTTTTGGTGGTCACAATAAAAAGGTTTTGTAGCGATTTTCTTAAATGAGACTGGAATTAATTCGAAATTCGCGGGAACTTTGAGGCCCCTGAACGAAGGCAAAATAAACTCTTCATACAACTTGTTTGAATAAACTTTTTGCTGCACTGGTGCGGTTCATCTCCTGTAAAGACATAACCTTCAAGTTTCGCACCTGGCGGAGCTCATGAGTGTTGCGTATTCTCAGCTGTATGGGTATTTGAACTCCATGATATGATCTCGGCATCCCTGATGTATCCGTCCGCTGCTGTTCCGTTCACTAACGTGTATCAAAGCTCATGTCACTTTGAGACATTGGCGAGGAGACAATTGAAACGTGTTTGCAGGAGACCCTCTTTTTCTAACCCATAACCGGTCCACTACACCGGCGTCTAATCGACGTTCCGGTCTTCCAGACCCCGTGACAACTCTGAAGATAATACAGACGTCCCAAAAGAATGGGTATCAAGCGATGCAAATTGTCTAGACTAAGCTAGACAGAAGAGATCAGTTTTACCCTTTCAGAACGTGTAGCTTTACGTGTAGGTTTTACCTGGCGAACTCCTTTTTTTCTATCTGGACTTATTCTCTCAGTACCGTTGATGTTATGATAACAGGACCGACTGGTTTTACTTTGCTGGTTTTGGACACACATCCTTTTGATCTGATTTTTTCGTGGGTTCAGATTTACTTAAATATTCAATCCCCAACCTACTGTTTACTCATCCTTCCCGTACCACAGGTTATACCCGACAATTTCCAAGACTGAACAAGTTGAGCTGTATCGCGCGGAGTTCCAGTCAACCTACCCCACCTATTTACGCATGTACAACTCATTTCCGGACATTTGGCGTGGAATAAGCAACTTGCACAACCGTGTTTTGGATGCGGCTGGGACCGATGGTTGGGATAGTCCAACTGTGGCGCGGTTGGCGGAAGAGTTGGACAGTTTACTGGGTCGTACACGCACCGCGAAATACCAAGATGATCTAGCCCAACTTACCCTCATCTCCTACAAGTTGCGGTTACTGAAACGTCGGCTGGCAGAGGCAAGGATGAGTCAGGTACTGCCCCAAGAAACCACGACAACTGACATTGAACATGTGGAATCGTCCAAAGTGCAGTCTCATCGGACAGGCAAAGAGGATACCGGGGTTAATCACCTAAACTCGATGACGCTCAACAAGGCGAGGGTTGCACGGAAGCGACCTTCTAATCCTCACAGTTCCAAGATGGGATCTGAGCATTTGGGCGGAGCAGGAGACGGAGTTCCAGTCTACTGAGTGTCATGTTCTCTCATTTTCTTGAGGCACTTGGTTTTCGACTGTTGCTCTTATTCAAACCTTGTTTCCACGGCGCCAACGAACAGAGAATTCAGCATGAACTCGGTTACTTTTGTGGTGGTCTGTGGTTTTTGTGATGTCACGTTGGTTGTTCGATTTCCAAGCGTGCAGAGAATGAGGCCTCATCACTTCCAACCTACCCCCCCCCACCCCCGTCACCAATCACGTTCTGTTCTGTGTCATTCCTAAGGAGACTCACTCGATTCTTCTTCCACCTCAGAAATTCAACGGTTTTCTCTTTTGTATTATGAATATTAAACCAGCATACGTACAACGTGTGTATTCCGTAGGGCTTTCGATCACACTCCACTCCTGTGCTTTGCATGTATACTGTGTTCCACTTCTCTCATCGTGTCCTACTCAGCCACCTGTTCACTGGTGGCTACATCGAACCTCGTTAACAATTTATTTATTTATCCAATTACTTATTTAGTTATTTGGTTGCTGTTCTCATTCGAAAGAAAACTTGTGTACAGGACACGGGGACTGTTGTATCTCCAACGTGGTGGCGTGATGAACTCCGTTTTGCAATTCTGTCTTCATTCCTAGCCCATCCGGTGATGCTAATGGTGGCAATGTTCGTACGTGATTTATATATATATTTTTTTGTTTCTCGAATCCGATCCAACAATCCCTTTTGCACACTCACCTTACAATCCAGGGTCGTCTGTTTTGTTGGGTAAACAACAGACGTGTTTTCTCTCTCTGTCTCTAATACAAACCCTTGTCAAACCGTATTATTTCAAGCTCCCCACCAGTCTGCGATGGGGCTCGTCGAACCCTTTGTAATCTCTACCACTGTGGTTGTCTTTCCGGGCTGATCTCCGGGGTCCGTCCATTATCCATCCTTTTCAAACTCTTGTTTGCACAAGGAAAAATAAAAACGCCATGCTGGTCGCGTCATACAACCATGTACACAAGCACGCATTGACCCAGTAACAAAAAAAAACCCTCTCCGTCAGTAATACGGTTCTACACAACCAGCGCATCAATGTCTTTCTTTTGTTGCCTATAAGATTCATTCCGCTGCTGCAAGTGATTTACTCTAGATCTTCGTTGTTGTTGTTGTCGTCGACCGCGGTCAGAACGATGTCCAGTTGTCTACCATGATTTTGTCTCTGTTCTCCATACCATATCCTCACTCTATCTGACTTGTCGATCATATCTCACTAAAACGGTCGACGGTGGTCCTCGCTCCCCGACGCTATTTTGAGCCAACTCTTATTGGATGATGTTCTCCTTCCACTTTGACCTTCACCTTTCAGGACATCCACCAACCATTTTTCTTTCTTTCCTCATCGCTGACCACAATCTCAGAATCATGTATTTTGTGCTTATGCTTGCCTTTTCCGACTACTCACTTGTCTCTCTCTCTCTCTCTGTCTGTCTGTCTCTACTCACAGTCCTAACACGCATGATGACCAAGTCAGGTCAAAGTTTAATCAACAGTCTGTGCCACATTTGTGGTTGAGCGCTACCATTAGACCTATTCTGGGATAGTTCACTTTTTGCTTCTGTTGGGCGGTGGTGCAATTTTCGGCAGGTTCCTAGCTAGCCATAGTTTCTGTCTGAGGTTCCTTGGGCAAACTGGAGGTGTCTCAGTCCGGTGCTTCCTTCGGTTGGCGTGGCAGCCAGGCACCGAAGATGTTATAGCTAGGCTACTATTCTTAGTATTATTACTTGCTCTATGTATGTGAGACGCGATCTGTTTCTATTGGATTTCTAAGCAAAGGACCCTTTGCCCCACCACTGATTGTTCTACACGCTTGGCCCGAACTCAATACCATTGTCATCGGTGCACAACTTTTCCATATTTGTAAAGAGCATTTGCCGGAACGACCGTGAAAGCACACAGGCGGTGTTCCACAGTCTGGTGTAAGGGGCGAGTTGGCTCAGCGCGAATTTACTGACCGGCAGGTCCGTAGTTCGAACCCGACCTCTGCTTCTCGACTTCCCCTGTCTAGGCTTGGGCAACCTGGCAATAACCCAGCTCCCGTGCTTCCTTCTGGCGGTTAGGCACCGAAAGGGTTCTACAGCTAAACGAATGAAAAATGAATGTAAGGGAAAAATCCGGGATATATATGTGGTGAAATCACCGAGATAGTCTGCTTGTATATATTAAAAGGAATACTTGACGTCCTGATACGCGATAGACTCACGAATAGGATTTGAGATGTCGGTTGGCTACCTGACCGAATTTCGACAGGTGATTATGATGCGGCCACGGTAGGCTTAGGAGGAATCTTGTATCTGTACAAACGTTCGGTTTTAGCTTCAGTTAGTTGGAGTTTAGTGTACTTTTGAGGGAAAATGAAGCTGCTCACTGAAACTGCTGACCAAAGGCTTGCGTCATCGTTTTAATTCGATACTAGTCCAACTTGTGTGCGCAAAGGACCATGGGGGCTAGGTCTGACTGTCCACTGATGTGACTGGCTCCGTTCCACTACTTCGGATCAGCGGTTAACGCGCGAAACCACTGACCAACAGGTCCATGTTTCGAGCTTTTCGATCACTCCTACCTCGTCTTGGGCAGTTTGGTAGTACCTCATCTCTCATACTTTCCTTGGGTTGCATGGGTTCACTCACCGAAAGGGTGCCGCTCAACTGGACGATTAAAAGATATGGCCTCTGAGATGAAAAACGAATTGTCAATATTCCACGGCCTTTCTCGTCCTACTGGTTAATACTGATGGATATAGGAGGCTAGTCGTTTGCAGTTCTCTCCATTATCTAGATGGTTTGTGGTACTCATGTCAGCTAAACCAGCGCGTGTTGTTGCGTGCCATGACCAAATAGTGGCAGATCCTATCCGGCGACACATATTGACGAAGTTTCGGGCAACTGTGTGGGTTGTTCACGAGGAACAGTGCTCAGACTTTGTTGGACGCGTCACTCGAACGAGACCGTCGACCACATTTGAACGGGCGGAAAACAGTCCCGGGTTTATCCGTTTTTGAAGAAATTTGGTACCATTCGTTCTTCGAAACGGTTGTACAGTCTGCTTTCACCAAATCCTTAGTGTCATAGGCTACAGATTTTTCTCATCTATTTAGCCTTATTTCTCAAGAATGTGAGATACTTGACATTTAAAAGATCCCCACCCTCCAGTAACGCTATAGGCATTTCCCAGGGGCTACTTCACGAGTCGATGGTACAGTGGGATGTTTCGGGTTGGAAACCACGAACCTGTTGATTAGGCCGAAGATGTTGGCACGTTGTGTGCTCTTTTCGGTTATCGGGTACAGATGTTAGTGGGATGTTGAATTAATTGACGTATGCCGCCACTACTGTTTGCTCAAGTTGAGTTCATCGCTGAACTAAACCACCGAATGTGACCGCTCAATTGAGTTCAGGGTCACGAACATATATGTGCTCTTTTCGAACGCTGTGTTAGGGAATCAAGCCGATTACGAAAAATCTGAGCGATTGTCGAAGAGCCTTGTCCTCAAGGACGGGGTCCACGTGATTTCCACAGTGCAGGGTTGGAGACACTGCAAGATAGGACTGCTTGTCTGTGTCAGCGCCGTTGTGCCGTCAGTTTTTATCCTAACTGCCGGAATGAGCGTTTCGAGTTGTCGCCACGTCGGTACGTTTGTGGTAGGCTAGCATTAAGTCCCTGCGGCAGAGAGTTGTCACTGTTGAACACTGACGTTTGCGATGACGGCAGTTTGTTGGCCTTTTTTATGGAGATGAGTCTATCAACTGATCAACTGCCCGTATGCGGTCTGCACTTGTCCATTCTATCTATACCTAACAGCTCTTTCGGGACACTTTCCTACACCATAACGCCCTCTCGAAGGGTGTGCGGTCCGCGCAACCGGTTTTTGTCATTTCGTGATTCCGCTACCTTCATTGGATTGCCTTCTCATTCAAGTTGAAATCTAGCATGATTCAGATGGACGACAAACCGTCTTTGAGGTGGATCGAGTGGTCTGTCAACCCGACGGACGCCATTGTTCAGCTGTGGATCACATGATATAGGCTAGGTGACGTTGTATATTTCCGAATTTTACCTCTGTCCGATTTTGCCAATATCCCTTCCTCATAACTCAAGTTTACCCCACCCCTCGGTCGGAGTGAACACTAGTATCCTATGGGTTCCGAATTTCTCGATTCCATGTTGGAACTCGGTCTAGATATCTGGGAAAAGTGCAAAGACTTTGATAAAAGTTCGGTCCTAGGGTCATGCATTCAACATTCCAACCAGTTTGATGTGCGATACGCAATTCACGCGACCACCGTGTTTTGTGTACAGTTTCGTTTTCATACACGCACGTTCACTGACAGTTTTCGAGTAGAATACGATTGAACGTTTGGCTGCTTATAACACTGAATGCTGTGGAACCGACTTTTGTACAGTTTTAACTCCGAACGCTCCCGTAACTAGTCGAAATCGTGCTCGTTTATAGAGCGCTTTCTTTGGAGGTTGAAGCTCTGAACCATAGGGTTTCCGTGCCAAACAGGTGCACTTAAAAAGGTCGACGCGTTTGTTCAGCAGACAAACTGCCACTCTCCAAGGCATATGCAGCCTTTTTGGGGACGGTCGACCCGCTTATGGGCAGAAGTTTTCCTCTCATAAGCAGCCTTTTTGGGGACGGTCGACCCGCTTATGGGCGCGTGCATGTGCCGGAGGATAGTCCACCGCGCAGCACTCTTCGCAGAGCCCCATGACGGGTGGAGGCGTCAGAGAATGGAACAGTTTACTACCTGGCAATGGTGTGTGGAAGCACTAATCAGTAAATTCAGTCGGGTCGACAGCTGCTACCTCACTGAATGTGGACCTGGGGACTAAATTCATCAAATACTAGCAGATATGGCTGAATCCCACACTCAATGAGGCTCGCGAATCAAGGCTATCACCTTCAATGCGTAGCTTCTCTGTTCCCCGCACCAACTGATCGTACCTTCACCTCCAATGGTTGGCTATATCTCTCCCGCTCTACTTTTTTTCCGGTTACCGGTGCATGGTTTATATCGGATGAACTGAACTGAAGTAAATTAGCAAGCATACAAATTGGGGACCAAATTATTTCCTTCTCTTTAGGAAGTAGTCTCACCTGCGCTCCCTCGCACTCTCATGGGCGGGATGTAGCGATGTACGGGACTAAACGCTGTGTAGACACGTCCTGTGACACTCCGTTTTTTTGGACTACCCCAATATGAGTGTTCCATTGCGCTAGAGTGCATATTTCACCTTCGAGATATGATCTTAGCGGTTTACGCCACTTTTATGCACACAATCACCACCTGATGTTTGCCTTCCGCCTCGGCCGTCTGATGTGTTACTGGTTTCAATGGGGATAGTAACGTTTTGTATGTGAGTTGGACAAAGTGAAATTCTATTGCTTTCCGGATAGAAGCCAAGCGTTACGCACGCTTCGCTTGCGATGCGAACGAAAGACACTAAACAGTCTTTTACTATCTGTAACCAGTTCGGTTACTTCGAGAAATACACTAATTTGCAAATCAGTTTGGTTTTCACGAGAGACTTCTCGTGTTTATGATATTCTACACCTGAATATACTGCACACAGGCCACCTCATGATTCAGTTGGCACAATATTCGAGATATCGCGGTATTTTTTCATAAAGGAGACTACTCACAAGGTTGCTGAAAACTGTTTGACAGCCCACGACCGGTTTCGCCTTTGTTGGGTTCAAGTAGAACATAAGGTTGATGGAAACTCGGGGACTGCGCCCCTACCTGATGAGCCCCAAGAAGGGTGAAACCGGTTGTAGGCTGTCGAAGAGTTTTCAGCAACCTTGTGAGCAGTTTCCTTTATGAAAAAGTCGGTTACTTCTTTTTGGTACAGGGGTGGCTCATACTTTGTCAGTGCCGTTTCCGAGGTTCACATCTCATCTAGGCCATTTGAGGATACTTCCTCATCACTGGAACTACAGCTATCTCCGCGGTTTGTCCACGTTACACACACAGGGACCAAGCCAGTACGAAACCTCACAAGCGCATGGTACTGTCAAGATAGGCCTCGTCAAGTGTTCCACGCGGTTCTTCTGACTGACTAGCCTTTTCAGCTGCTTGCATAAGATCTCGTCCTCGAAGCATTGGCTCCCCTTTCTTCCAACAACTATCCAGTTCGAGGATAAAGAACCCTTGTGAATCGATTCAATCTGATTCACCCACACATCGAGCCAGACTCTTCTCTCCTTTGAACTCCGTTGACCATATCTCCCCTGGACGGTTACAAATGAAATCTGTCCAGGTGGATTTCCCGCGTCACCGTACAGTCGGAGGTTGGCCACGCATACAGTGGCTACCTTCAGGAGAGCCGATTTTCTGTAGCAGTTGCTTTTACTCCAGGTCCCCGAGGACCGAAAAAGACTACAGACCTGTTCACCTCAGCTATTTGAAGAGGCACGTGGGTATGGACTAGAAACCCATCTGTCTCACCGGATTAACCTGACGGAATAATTGTAACCGATCGAAAACTAGAAAGATGTCATTATCATTCGGCCTGTGTTGGTGTTTTAATTCACACGACAATGTACAACGTGGTGATTCCCTTTCTCCCTCCCACTGTCATCATGTATGGTCATGTGATATTTACTTGTCATAGCATGTGACACTTATCGATTTTCATAAGTAATTTGTCGAATGTTGGTGGAGATTGCCGTGGTGATAGCAACCGGTCCTTGGGTCGAATTTTCGAGCGCCACCCCCCCTGGGTCACACAAGTCTTATCGAAATAAGCTCCGTTCCAAAATGCTTGGAGGCTAATCTGCGAGCAAAATCACGTGGCCGTATAATTGTTTCGCACTGTAATGTTTCCGATATCCCGGTTTATGATGCCATGGTTGAGCATACTACCAACATAGTTCGGAATTCTCCTGATGGATTTGCTTTGATTTCAACATAGTGTTGACTTTCTCAAAGTTATCTCTTGCCTACAGTTAGTTGCTGCTGTTGTTTCGCTCAAGGTGCATGTCCGTTATCCGAGTTTGACCTGACTGCTCACACAGTGCGTGTGTGCATGGGAACTGCTATCCGTGTTGCTTTTACTGCAATAACGATCCCTTTTTTTGACTGGCGCCGTTTGCTACCAATCAGCTGTCACCTACCAGACAAGTAGATCGCTTCTCTCCGGTTTGGCCGGATTGATTTTTGAGTTTCCAAAAGCTGACAGGGTTATTGATCGTATGTGAATTGAGCACATTTGTTGTCCTTTTAACGTGTCACCAATAGTTTTCTCGTTTTTCTTCTACGTGAAACATCAGTTGTTCTCACCTTGAGCAGTGAATCGATCCGCGTGCTTTTTGGCGAGTTACCACGGTTCATCGGTACGCTAGCCTGACATGAGTAGAAATATTATCGCCCCACGGCGTTGCTTTCTCCAAACACCAGTTCTGGATCTCCTTTACTGATAGATTTGCTGCGTACTGATTCATACGGTAGCTTAAATTTCTGTTCTCCGTCAGGACAATGATTAATCGTTGAACTTCCCATAGTTGTATTCAAATCGATGTTAGTCACTTCACGACCTTTTAGGTCATCCAGTGCCACCTAAGCAGGGTCTTAGTCTCCAAATACATTTCTACATGAATAGAATCACTACCACTAGTCTGCGCTCATTCAGTCACTTTCATTTCTTTTTCGTGGAATGTCGCTGATCTGAGATTCATCTGTTTTTCCAACCACTGCCCATGTGAATTTCGGCATAAATGTTGACTGTGGCTGAACTATGTAGTGAAGTGATGAGAAGATGATATCTGTCGCCTCACACTTGCTTGCCGTGGTTTGGCAGGGCACCGAGATTCGGGGAGCTAAGACGCCTGAAAAGTGTTGAACTGTCGTCTTTTGACGAACCAGTCGACACGCGACAACGTGACTGAAGGATGAGTGGCACTATCTCCTGTCCAAATGCGAACTAATCGCACGCCGCTGATTAGCCGCTCGACTGTTAGGCGGGAGATTGTGGGTTTGAATCTCCCTGAGATTCGTAAGACGCGTATTGTTGATGGGTCACAATAAGGATGCCGGAAGATGCTTTCAGAATGAACCTCCGCTTACAAGACAGGCTTGATTGGAAAGTGCCTCGGCTGATACACTTGGTCTCAATGGATCAACACATTCGGGAAGGATGACTACATCAGGATAGAGTTGATTTTCGAAGTTATCCCATTCCGAACTGCGTTGTGGAAGTGGCGTTAACAGTTTCGACAAATACACACATTTGTATATCAATTGGGTATTCACGGTAGACTCAACTGAATCCCTCGTTTATGCTATTCGTCAACTGAATGTGCTGCACAAAGGTTACCCATCTCATGAGCCCCATTAAAGACGAAACCGGAGTTTTCAGAAACCTTGTGAGTAGTTTCCTTCATGAAGACATACCATTGACAATGTCTTTAGAGGGCGAGATAGCTCATTTGGTTAGAGCGCGAATTTACTGACCGGAAGGTCCGTGCTTCGAACCCGACATCTGCCTCTCGACTTCCCCTGTCTAGGCTTGGGCAACCTGGCAGTATCCCAGTCCTCGTGCTTCTTCCGGGTAGCATGGCAGCTAGGCACCGGAAGGTCGTCACAGCTGAACGATTGACAATGTGCTACTACAGTTCGGAGTTCAGCTGCTGATCAGGACATTTCTGGACATAGTTGTACGACAAGTGTACTGAATAATCGGCTGTGCGTTTTTCATGATCTTGTTCAACCGCACATAAGAGTGACGGGATCTCGAGGATCGCGCGTACCTGATAAGCCCTAAAAAGGCCGGACCGTCGAACAGTGCCCTTCACGAAAACGAAAAAAGATCACTTCAGAGGAGTTTCACTGAGAGAGGAGATTATCCTAAGCCATTCTAAACGAAATGTATTGCTGTCAATGAATTTGCATCAAGTTAATTACTACTAATGTGTTCCGTAATTCTCTCGTCCAAGTCCGAAGTTAGTAAACTCTTTAAAATAGACTAAAACCGAGTGACATTCCAACAACAAGTCTCATCATGATTCGTCCCCATTGGCGCCCCTGTTTGCCTTGTCAGTATGAATCATAGATTCAGTGATGTCCCATCGGTTCACGCTATGTTGTCTACACTTTACGTCAGAATACTGTCAGGCGCCTTTTTAATCCAAAAGTTGACACGATACAGCAAATACTGGTTAGAAAGTTTTCTCCTTTCCGCTCTTTCCTGTCATTGAAGGGCTAGTGGGCACATTTTCAATTTGTCTCGGCACTCATTTCTCGCAAAAGTTGTTTTTATTTTCTTTGTTTTGAACGTTTCTTCAAAGTTCTGTGCCCGATCGTAGATCCCGCCACCACAAACACTTCTAGCTCTGGATTGTAACATGATCGTGAGCTTTGATGACCCTTCCACTCTCCAGGTTAGCAGGCATCGTGTTCCTTTCACTGCCTACCTGTTGGAAATCCTAGGCCTCTGACGACTCGTAATTGGATGCACGTGCAGCAATTGAGTTTCAGGTTGTCTGTGCAAGTGAATCCCGAGTTTCCACACTTCTGAGTGTATCGATTTGACTTTCTGTCCTTTTAGTGTGACATCTGTGTGTGTGTGTAGCTCACCTGCACGCTTGGCGCTTATTGAGGAGATTTCGTTTCGGACCAAGACTTTCCTTCTAACTGTAGTAGCCATCGACGCTTGACATACGTAGATTGAGTGAACAGGTGTTTATGCCAATATACACTCATCTGCAAACTAATTTGGTTCTTCCGAGAGACTCACCTGGAACCCAGCTGAATCTCTCGTTTATGATGTTCTCAGGCAACTGAATGTGCTGCACCAGGCCGCCTCATGCTTCATTCGCTACGATATTTGAAATATCGCGATACATGTATATTTGTAACGTACTACTCATAAGGTTGCTGAAAATCCATCGACAGCCCACGACCGGTTTCGCCCTTCTTGGGGCTCATCAGGTAGGCGCAGTCCCCGAGTAGTACATTACAAATATAGGTGTTTATGCCATTCAGAGTACGATCTTGCCCCGGAAGTTTTATTCCCAATCCTATTTGTCAATCAGTTTGCCTGCTTTGACTACGTCTATTGCTAAGAAGCAAGCATTCTTCATCGGTTTGTGTCATTCTTGAAATCGAAAGCTAATTTCACTAACCGAATTGGTGCTCGCGTAACGGAGATATTGACTGTCTTCCAACTGGTGTTCGCGTGACTTCTCCCTCATGCGACAGTAGACCTCAAAGTAAGATCAGTGCGGTTGTCGCACTGATGGTTCTGGCACCTAATACACATCGGATTTCTGTTGGGCGTGACGTCAACTGACTCCAACACAATGCTGGATGTGTTTATTCCAGCGTTGTTCAGAGTTGTACGTACGTTGATGCTGAAAGTTTTTTTCCAGAAGCTTGTTGGTGTTAAATCGCTACGCTTTTTCTTGTTTGAGATTCCTCAAATGGAGTGGGACGGATTCGTCACTCACAACTCACGTCGACGATCGCCTGATGAACCATCAAGGTATGCGAACCCTCATTGGCTCCTTTATTGTCAAACCTAACAGCATGTGAGCTTCGGGCCTTCTTGATATGATACTACTTATGAGGTTGATGAAATCGTTTATACGCTTTCTCTGGTTTTGTGGTTTATCATTCCTTCTGTGGATACGCAACAGTGCGTATCTCACAATTATTTAAGGATATTCAAAGTCGGAAATCTTCTGTTTGGGGGCTGTTACACTTTTGTCCTGTATCGGATACCTGAGTAAGGCTTATTGTCACTCATCGAAGACTTTACTCCACGGCACCCGCTGGTTATCTCAGAGAAATGTGCTCAAAGGACTGCAAGTTCGATTTTTAGACGTTTTCGTCTACTTCTGATCAGTTGCATCGAACAGTGTTTGGTTCTACAGCAATTCTTGGAGCACAAATGAAACTTCATCTTGTCTCGTTGTGATATCTCTTTGTTGCTTATACTGATGGTGGTCTATTACCACTTAGTTCCTGGCTATCAAATCTCGTCAGAATTCTCTATGAGTATTAATGCCGCCTGTTGGGTGACTCAGGTTACGGGCTCAGATCCTTTGTTGGTTGTTGGACACGTCACTTGGGGGCCAAAATCAAACTATCAAACAGATTACGTTCAACTTTACGCTTCCCGGTGACTTTTGTCCGTTGACTTATTTCGCATTGAGTTGGTTGTCCTGTTAACAAGAGATTTAATCCGCCAATATCCCGACAACCATGGCTGAGACCCCTCTGTTTTCGATAAGACGCAGCAGCAAGCCAATGTAACTTAGGTTGTCGTTAGGAACAGAGGACACTTGGAATAGAAAATAACTGCTGAAATCCACTTAGTTGTGTTCCTTTAGAGGTTTCATGCTTAATGTGAACAACTAGACGTGCTTTCGTATTCGCGACTTTCAATGAATAAGATGGTACGACCCGTTTTTGGGTGGAACTATAGAATTTTTATATGTGGATACAACTGTTTTCGCATATCGTAAAATGGGAGAACGTTAGACGAGTTAGAGAATTGGTTCCCGAGCATCTTTGCTCCCATTCAACTTAGTGTCTCTCTGTTCGGGCTGTGGACTGCTGTAGGTCAAAATACTACCTACGGGTTCAGTTTGGGGTGCGAAGTACCGATAAAGCCTCTCCCCCGCACGGTCAGCAGTGAATGCCTAGTCCTGGTTAGGAAGCCTAACCATATATGGAATTATACATCTCTCCGGCGCGAGGTTGACAAACAAGAACCGTGTCACATGCCTTTGTATTAGGTGGAGGTATTGTCAAACTGTTTCTGTGAAACTTTCCCATCTCATCTGAAGCGAATCTTCCACTCATCTCACATATTACCGATCCACATTTATTGAAGCCAAATGGTGAATCTGTCGTCTCGGTGATCGGTGGCAATCCTGGAACTACTTCGGTTAGTTTCCTTGGGCGGATGGGCCAGGTTCTTTGATGTCTCGAATATCGGTGAGGTTGGTCGGTCGGATGGAAGAGGACACGTTAGCACAATGACCGATGATGGGTTTTGCGACGTCTCTGAAACGCTGGGTCGTCATGTACTGCCTCATCCTGTCCTTCAGTTGTAGCACCTGCAGTCGACGTTCCGAATGGGGAGCCTTCCGTGCGAAAGTGTCGAGGGCATGTCAACTGTGTAAGCGTTGTGATGCGGAACTAGTGAATCTGCATCAATTGAGATTTCGTTCTGTCACCGAAGTTTATCTATGTTGAACAGCTGAGAAGCATTCTACAGCTGTTCCGTCCTTATTGGGAATCACCGGGGATCTAGGGAAACTGAGAGATTTTGAAACCCAACTTCCAACCTGTGGTTGACTACTTAACCGTTTTGTCACGAGCGGATGAACAGCCGTGTGATTAGCTCTCATCTGTTACCGTGCGTTTTTGAATGATAAGTCGATCGATCGTATGGGGAGCTGGAAAGTTCCCCCTCTTCGGAGGGAATTCCAAAACGAAGGCACCCTGTTTAATCGCGTCATTGTCTGGACCACCAGGTGACATTTTCACTCTTGTTCCCCTCCAGTGAACCATCGTCCGACAAATCCCCCGAGCTTACTAAATGCTGCTTGATGGTTCTCACTCACGGATGTGTTTGATGATGTTTGTATCTGCGATAAGATCTAGTGAACCTAGGAGCTGATGTTTCTCCCCTTTCATCGTTTGCGCCAAAAGAATGTGACAACCGCCCAACACTGTATACCACTATGACAGCGTTACAGCATCCCTGTGAAAAAATTCGTTACTTCGCGAATCTCATGGTCAAATTACCAGTAGACGGGTGTTTTTTTTGGGTGATTTTCATACAACTCCAAACTTAATTTCGCTGAAACAAAGCTTCGCAATAAGGTGGGCACGAAGTTCACCCTTTATGCACAGCTTCCGCCCAATGGATCACATGAAAATTGGTCCATCTCTTCACTAGAAATATTTCAGGTGAACACCCATAAAGGTCACATGATTTGTTCATTATAAATGACCATATAATGGTTAAAGCCCCGAGACAGGCCAGAAATATTCCAATGATAACAGGGTGACATACCGACCCTTCATTCCCCTCTACTTACTCACGAACTCAAAAGAACGCTTTCATGACCGCTGGGCACATACAGATACGCCATTCGGTGGTATATCGTTGAATAGCGCTCGTATACAGCTCACGTATACAGCATCACAATTAAACTGGCGTCAATAGATACACATCCGAAATGTCTGATTTTAGATTGACGATATCGACATGCTGGCAGTGTCTGATCACCAATACCCCTGACACATGCTGAGAAACTGATGGGGGATACAAAACCTGTTCAAAAAAGACTTGGGCAGTTTTTATTTGGAGGGGGGACTAGGAAGTCGAATGATTCCACCAACGTGTGAACTATGGGTCTGTGGCATGAAAAGGCAAGGATAGTTTTCCACGAAAGTCGGTACGGACAGTCTCGGAAGGTCATTCCGTGAACCGAACTCCGACAAACACCAAAAGTGTTGTGGTTCGTTGGACTTTAGTAGCAGCGATATTGGTGTCGACTCATCATCTCACAGGAAGCAGTCAGTGCACAGTAAAATAACTTAAGCCGTACAATCCGTCATTTGCTGAGCAGAGAGTTATATTTCAGTATAGTTGATAATAGTGATGAAATAAAGCCAGATGGAACCGAAAAACAATGCAATGCAATGCAGCATCGCGAGTCTCTAGGGTAACTGCCGCGAGGACTGGTATCAGCTGACCCAGATGTCAGGTGACCGCGAGAACGGCAGTATAGAGACAGAACACTACGATGGAACAGACAGTTGACGTGAATTCTAGTACAGGTTGTTGTTTTTTTTCAAACCGTTCCTACGGTGACTTATCTCACAGTTAAACGTTCAACTTATCGAGTAAGTTCTTTTGAAAAATAACACATTTCGAAAAGGTATTCCCTACTTCCTTAGACCATGGGACTACTGATGAATAAGTTCACTCTTTTATAAGGATAAATTCACCTTTAGATGGAAGATTTATGGTCATCGATGAGTCGACTTTTTGGTCACCGGAATTTGATGACCGACGGTTGTACAAGTCCCGAAACCTGGACTTGAGGGGCATGGTGAATATTCTTTGTGAAAGACTGCTTAATTATAGCATTCATTCAGTGCTAAAGCCCCTTTTCTGTGCGACTACATGGCTAACCACTGGGTTGGGTACCGATTCGGAATGCGAAATTCCCTTTCGGGTTTAGAAAACCCTCTCTAACGCGATTCAGTGGTTGGACGTTGTACTTTAGTAAACTGTGCTCTTCTAGTACTATTGTCCTCTTTTTCAAACGTGTACTGCTTGGTACCACTGCTTGGATTCACTCGTCGCTTCAGAAGTTCACACCGAATCCTACATTTGAAAAAAACTTCTGTATTGCTTATTGCTGCATTCTAAAGGACAGCTTCGTCGTAAATAAGTTGTTTTTTCAGATTGATTTATTGTGCTTTCCTTTGTCTGCTATGTGCGGCACGGTACTGTTCAGATTGGAATAACACCAGCTGACTTTTACGCGCACGTGTATAAGATGCTTGGCGCGGGGTGGAAAGATCTATTGTGGGATCGATCGATACCGATTTACTCTAGCACTGAGTTTGCGACTCATGTGAGATCATGTGAAACGTACGCACATCGGTAATCCTGCACCCGTTGTGTAACGCCCCCTGTGTTTTATTTCGGACGAATTTGGATCTTGTAAAAATCAGCACCTACACAAAGTATGTGAAAAGAGTATTTTAACCTCGCCATACATTCAAGTTCATACGCGGTAAATCCAGTTAGTATGTACAGAGGTTCCTTGCGGAGAGTTGAATTAGAAGCTTTTTAGTCACCCCCTTGAAACCGTATGTCTTTGAAGGAGGTTCACACCAAAATGCTGGTTACGGAGAGTGCACTTTTGGCGTTCACCTGGGGGGGGGGGTTCTATACTACGAGACTACTATGTCTGGTGCAGAGGTAAATCCAGTTAGTATGTACAGAGGCTCGTTGCGGAGAATTGAATTAGAAGCTTTTTAGTCACCCCCTTGAAACGGTATGTCTTTGAAGGAGGTTCACACCAAAATGCTGGTTACGGAGAGTGCACTTTTGGCGTCTGGGGGGGGGGGGGTGTTCTATACTACGAGACTACTATGTCTGGTGCAGAGGGTTCACATTAAGGCTTTCGTTCCTTTTGTGTGTGTTCATCTCTCAGTGTGCAAAAGTGCGAATCTCTTGTGACGTCGGCAAGGATGCGCCGAGCTCAAGTGGTGT
Organism: Opisthorchis viverrini; assembly: GCF_000715545.1. NCBI lineage: Eukaryota > Metazoa > Platyhelminthes > Trematoda > Opisthorchiida > Opisthorchiidae > Opisthorchis > Opisthorchis viverrini. Next base: position 446,302 of record NW_008751759.1, read on the forward strand.
CACGGCCTGATGCGAATCCCGCAGACAAACGTCGCAGTTGCCATGGCATGAACGAGTAAAGGCATGTCCACTTCATATCCCCTGTCTGGCCTGAACCGAAGATACATTCTACACCTGGAAATCACCTAATGAGCTTATAAAAACCGATGTGAAAGGTAATAATCTTTCAACATTTACACACACTCGCGTTTTGACGGGAAACTCAGCTGGAACCCAGCTGAATCTCTCGTCTATGATTTTCTCAAGTCCTGGTTTCTCCACCTGCAGCTCTTGCCAAAGTTCAAGCTGATAAATAATTCCAAAAAAACGAAAATTCAAATATGCGGCATTGACTTGCCCTTGGAGTTTTCGTGGATTCGTATTTCATCTGTCAATACGGACCTATACGTCGAAGTGTTATTTCATAAAGCCTTTAGGAAGTGATCTGATTTCGTCAAACTGCCAATCCTAGCCAAAACCATGTAGTTCACAGATATTACTCCATCCATACAGCTAGGAATTTCGTACGTGCGTACAGCGTTCAACAGCAGGTGATGATTTCTTTCTCCTAACGTACCCGAGGAAGTTACTGCACGTCCATTTGCAATTCGATTCAACAGCTTACCAAGAAATCAACCCGCTGGGTAACGGCCTACCGTTTTTTTTTAAGGAATTCATGCGAAACAAGGATACGGGGACCAGACCAAATGTAAGCAACATTTTACCTACATTTTTCTTCTTTCCGAAGTCTATATTTTCTCAAAAATTCGAGCCATACCCACGCTACCCACTCATTTCTCAATGCATTGTTTGTCGATCAACATAAAGCGTTCAGCTGTATCACCCTTCCGGTGCCTAGCTGCCATGCCACCCGAAGGAAGCACAAGGGCTGAGATACTGCCAGGTCGCCCCAGCCTAGACAGGGGAAGTCGAGAGGCAGAGGTCGGATTCGAACCACGGACCTTCCGGTCAGTAAATTCGCGCTCTGACCACATGGACCATCTCGCTCAATATGGTTCTGGTCTGACGGCACATTGAACGTTGAAATGAATTTCCAAGAGACGGTGGCAGATTGTAACGAGAAAGCTGACCGAGCTACCTTTTAACCCTCCGAAACTATAGTTTCCCGGAAGCTACTATAATTAAATCCATTCTACAAAGTTAGAATGTTGATGAAAGTCACTCAGTTCAACTAATAATCCTTACGAAAAATGTTTATCGATAGAAGCCGTGCAATTTTCACCTCGGTTTGAAAAATGCAAAGTCCGAAGTCAACATCGCTTTTTCAAATAGGAATCTTTTGGGTCGGTTTACACTGTAAATTGATGGATTAACACAACAGCCTCCCCCAAACAAATGTACCAACAAACCCATTCGCTAGGCTATAGGTCCTAGGGTTTCATATATTACTGATCCCGGCCGTTTAACACTAATGTGACCGAGTAGTTTCAACTACAAGTTCTCCTGTAGATGTCATGACTTGCTAATAAGTTGAACACCTGCGAAATCGCTACACATTCCGGAAAGGGTCCCATCTGAAACGACCCATACAAACTCTGTCCTGGATTTGTGACAAGCTCACTGGACACCTTATCGCAACACCTCCCTGAAAAATTCCCATGTCTTTCCTTGCTTTAGTAACCTTCTTAATCATTCTTAGCGAACATACACTCATTTGCAAACTAATTTGGTTTTTCGGAAGACCTGGAACCCAGCTGAACCTCTCGTTCGTGATGTTCCCAGGCAACTGAATGTGCTGCACCAGGCCGCCTCATGTTTCAGTCGCTACGATATTCGAGATATCGCGATACATGTATATATTTGTAATGCAGTACGCATAAGGTTGCTGAAAATCCCTCGACAGCCCACGACCGGTCTCGCCCTTTTTGGGGCTCATCAGGTAGACGCAGTCCCCGGGTTTCCGTCAACTTTATGTTCTACTTGAAACCAAATTGCACGAAATTATACACTCATTTGCAAACTAATTTGGTTCTTTCGAGAGACTCACCTGGAGCCCATCTGAACTTCTCGTTTGTGATGTTTCCAGGTAACTGAATGTGCTGCACCAGGCCGCCTTAGTCATTCTTGTTTTCACCCGAACGACCTGCAGTGACCATTGAACCATGATCAGGTTTCGTTCTATCCTTATGAAATTAGTCAGTGAGGCAAGCGAAACTGTGTGAACACATGTCATGTAATCTATCCAACTAGAATGGCAATTTGGTGAACGGGTTGAGATTACAAAACCGATTATACCATCGGCTGTTACCAAGTGGAGTCTGGTCATAAATATCACTGTGACTGGTACACTCATACTGTGGCTAGGGATCAGCGAAATATGCAGACGTGATACTGACCTGTTGAAAAAGGGACCCTATCCCTAGCGTTGAGGCTGGCGTAAAACAAGTATGAAAACACAACATTAGGTGACAAGTTTGTGTGAACTGATGAAATGTAACCTCCCACTATATATGTTGAAAGTCTGGATGTTACCATGGTTACCCTTTATGGTAATGTGATCGAAATAGCATCTTTCACCACATTCCGAATACATGGGTACAGTTTCTATCAAATTCAGAGCCCTAGAACAACCAGGCTTTTCGGACCCGAACACAGTGATAATTCAAACTAATATGTTGGCTTTCGGCATTCTGCTCCAAAATCCACCATATTCAGACGAATCGATCTATTCGAGTATCTCACTTCTGGATTCAATCGCTTGTCGCTCAGCAACCAGGGGTACCAGAAAGTACTTTTTGACTTGGTACCCAACTGATAGGCATGCAACACACTAGTCTGTAACCTGTGGAAGTGCATCACGCGTAGAGGATCCCCTTTTCTTCGGGTTCAAGTAGTCCCCGACACAATCTGGTAACCATAATGAGGGTTACTCAACTGTTGGTGACCATGCGAAGCCAATTCCGGTTCCCACAACAAAACTTCCAAAGATGACTACTCCCCCCGGTACATTTCACGTCCTGCATGTGGCCGCGTCAGTCTGGATGGTTGAGGGCAACTTCGTCGATGAACCGGAAATTTCAGACAAATCCTCAGCGACACACATGTTTATCGGTGTTCCACCACATCGTATCACAAAATAAATTGCCTCTCCAACGAATTCATTGATCGTCTGAGGGTCATAAAACTCAACTGTTGGTGACCATGCGAAGCCAATTCCGGTTCCCACAACAAAACTTCCAAAGATGACTACTCCCCCCGGTACATTTCACGTCCTGCATGTGGCCGCGTCAGTCTGGATGGTTGAGGGCAACTTCGTCGATGAACCGGAAATTTCAGACAAATCCTCAGCGACACACATGTTTATCGGTGTTCCACCACATCGTATCACAAAATAAATTGCCTCTCCAACGAATTCATTGATCGTCTGAAGGGTCATAAATCCCCCCCCAGAGCGATATGAGGTATGCACTAGCATGCTTTTTTTACGATCTATCCGGTCCGATGTGATATAGCAAAGTCTGTCCATCTTCTGTTCCCCAAATTTCTTAAAAATGGTGCTAGATATGACAACAGCTGCCACTATTTATTGGACGCAGTTGAGGAGATGTCCGCCATACTTCTTGTGAACGTCTTGTCTGTGACAAGCACTCACACACCAGACCAAACTAAGCTAGCTTTTGCTCAGTGAAAGTTTGCACTGATCGAACATCCGAGGTACGTCATGTTCCGGAAAAACAACAAAATACCAGCAACAGTATGCAGATACTCGAGTAACCGGATAGTACTCCGAGCCATCAACCGATTGTAGATTAGGCAAAGTGCATCAGTCATGGACCTCGAATTTGCATCCACATTGCAAATCACCGCCGTTCTCAGTGGATCCATGGGATGGATCTGCTGACCAGCTCCCTCTGTCGACTTTAAGGGAACTTTTTCCGTTATCACTCTGACAGACAGCTTTCGGTGAGCGAAGTAAGGCGGAAAATATCTGTGAGCTTCAGTACATTGTCTCAACCAATTTCTTGAAAGACAAAAGTACAGTCGCATGGATATTGTCCGCAGAGCGCCCCTCATAAAGTGGATTAGCCTAAAGACCAGGAGCCGAACCCATAGATGCACCATCCGACATGCTTCACTGTAGAGCTTACAGCAGTGGAGGGAATAGGGTGGTACAAGCAACCAATCGAACTCGAGAACGGCAGACCACAACACAATGCGAATCAAGGCCAGAGAGAACAAGCTACTAAAATTAGAAAGCGTTGGGATAACCAATCAACACAAAGGAATGCAGACCACAACGAAACACAGATCACAAACGGACCAATAGATTCACTAAATTCGTTACAATTCAAGTTGCCAGTCACGTCGGAAGTTAACAGATAGCCTTTGACTGCCATATAAACACACGCAAGCAAGAAAGAAGTACCCACACAACTGCGCACTGATGATGTCTCCTCGTATGGGGATGAAACGTTTGCAAGCCAATTGATAAGCTCGGCGAACAGATCAACAGCCACCTGGTCAACAACCAATGTTTTACTTTATGCTTACGAGGCCTGCCTCATGCATGTCATCTACGTCGGTCCCAAGGGTTTCGGTCCCCACGAATGGAACGAAAATTTCGTCGCCGATGCTCTGGCATCTAATCTAAAACGGTTTCCTCCGATGGCTTGGACACGTTTTCCACCGCAAAATCAATGTTTTACTTTATGCTTACGAGGCCTGGCTCATGCGTGTCGCCTAACTCGGTCCCAAGGGTTTCGTTGTCCACAAATGGAACGGAACTTTCATCACCGATGCTTTGGCATCTAATCTAAAACGGCTGACTCCGATAGCTTGGACACGTTTTGCACCGCAAAACTTTGAGTTACTCTCACTAAGAAGACGAGCTGTTCCACTGAACAGGTCGGGTAAAAGCCTCACGCCATAGTGAATCTGTCTATAGCACATGCTGCAAGAAGCTTCCCACCTTACACGGTGGCTGAACAGCTTCAACTAGAGGCATCCAAGAAACCGGTCAATCCTCTCGCAGGAGCTAGCTAAAGTAAAGTACACAGTGGAGTAAGTGGCATCCAAAACGGATTTCTATATCAGTAGTTGTGCTCCTGCGTGCGAGGCCGAATGTAATACCCTGTGCAATTGAACAGCTTCAACTAGAGGCATCCAAGAAGCCGGTCCATCCTCTCGCACGAGCTAGCTAAAGTAAAGTACACAGTGGATTAATTGGCATCCGAAATGGATTTCTGTATCAGTAGTGGTGATCCCGCGTGCGAAGCCGAACATAATACCCTGTGCAACTCGCTGATGCCGATGTCATTCCTGATAAGCGGGCAGTGATCTCATGACGTGAGCATATTGGTACGATAGTGAGCACCGGAATTAGTCAAATTAGTCAGCTATGACAGTTATCTCTCTTACTCTGTACAAATGACAATAAAAGAGTTTTCTAGAATAAGATGAGAATGGATGGCCGAGCGACAAATCAGCAGTCAGAGGGTGCTGTCCTCTCAATAGGTGTTGTTCTGAAATAGAAAGAGGCTGGCTTGTCTTGGACAACTGATTGGTGCTTCCGCGATAGTTTAGATTATAGCCTGTAATGCTGAGTCACCCCACAGGTGCTTGATGCGGTGTCTGGTTAACAACACATTTGTCCCACACTCTGTTGGGTGCTGTTTTTTCCTATCCTTTTTGAAAAGAGTTGTGAGGTTGCAAATCCTCGGATGAAACCTGTGTATCCTCATTGTTCCATGATCTCCGGTGTCATTTTAAAGTCCCCAATGACGTTTGATGCTTCATAATCGTTTGATCCATGACTCGAAGCCAATGTGAAGAGGCGTCAAAGCTTTGAGAAATAAACTCATTTGCAAATCAACTTGGTTTCACGAGA
>NW_008751759.1:452383-462059 GCF_000715545.1 Opisthorchis viverrini
CTGTTGAAGAGTTTTCAGCAACCTTGTGAGTAGTTCCCTTTATGAGGCGTCAAAGCTCTTTTCTTGAGACCAGATTTTGTATTATCTAAATATTTCATCCTGGGGACCGACCCAGCCTGAGAACGTGGGACGTTAGCTGTAATCGCTCGACTGCCACTGCTGTTACCGAATCGGATTCATGGCTTCGATGAGCGCTTCCACCGAATAAGGTGATGCTGAGGTGGCAACGTCAATCTTTGAGCAGTCGGAATGTGCGGTATCAGTGGTTGAATTTCTACTATCCGTTAATTTTAGCTTTGTAGTCTGACTGGAACAGCATACTGGTCCCACCTTCTTACCGCTGATAACAGTGTGGCTTTACCCCCAAACCGTCGTATAATGCAATCTCTTGTGATGTGGAAGATTATCAATTTTCATCGGACCGCTCCACGTCTGAAGAACCCTGAACAGTTGAGTAGCCTCTTGGATAACTGAAGTATTGACGCCCTACCTCCTGAGCGAAATCGACACTTGATCGCGCGGCGAAAAAATAGTTACCAAGCTAGTCGACCAGCCAGCCGACCAACTATGAATATATATATACGGCCCTAGAGGTCCTTTTGGAACAAAGATTGTCCCCTTTGTAGGACAGAATTAGACTAGAAACCTTATAAGGAAAGGTCATATAATGGTAGACAGTTGAGAAAATAGCGGAGCGTAAAACTGAACCTGGTCTAGGTCGGTAAGCTCAAATCTGAATAGGCTGTATGCGGGAGATCAGTTGCTTTACCTACCCCAGTTCATCATGGGGAAAAGTGATTATACGGTTCCACCGGCCGCAGCTGGATCACCCGTCACCAATACGAGCAAAGCCGTCCCAGCTGGTCTGGGTTTTTTGTAGTTCGAACTCGGTGTAACTTTGACCTATCTGCCACAATTCTAGCCCCAGATCCTTTGAATTCAATGAGCTACGTACCCTCCAACCACATTGTTTCACAGAAAAGCTGTCCGATATAATTGCCGCTAGGCGCCATTCGATATCAGTTAAGTGAACATCACTCATGGCATAGCTTGAGTGGATGGCTTCAATACACGATTCAATGTTCAATCACTTCTCTCTGAGTGAGGTTATAAGTACTAGATACTTTAAACAGGTTGCCTGCTAAGAGGATGCCGTGGATTTAGCAGCTTTTCGGTCAACATCTGGAGAAAAGATTCTTCTGGAAATGCTCGCATTTATCATTTTGAAGATTAACTAGCCTATTGAATAACAGCAGCGAAAAAAAAACGAATTTCCAGTTTTCCATAAAGGAAACTACTCACAAGGTTGCTGAAAATACTTCGACAGCCCAAGACCGGTTTCGCCCTTCTGTTTCGGGCTCATCAGGTAGGTGCAGTCCCCGAGTTTCCGTCAACCTTATGATCTACTTGAACCTAAACTGGACTGTTTTCGAGAAATACACTCATTTGCAATTCAATTTGGTTTTTCACGAGTGACTCAACTGAATCTCTCGTTTATGATATTCTACAACTGAATTTGCTGCACACAGATCACCCTATGATTCTTTCTGCTTGCAAATGAGTGTATTTCTCGAAAATATTACAGTTATTTACGCCGCAAACAGACTGTTCTTCACCACTTTTGAAACAAACCAAATATTTGAAAATCGATCGAAATGTAAATGTACGCCGTGTGATACCTTCGACGGGTAGGGGGTTGCCGTTCGGGCGACCGCGCGAAAATGAGAGTAGTACGCTCATGATAGCATTGGGTTCAACCTTGAGACGACTCGAGTTTGAATTTACATATGAGACTTTCCAGATGAATCGAAGGCCAGGTTGGTGGCACACGTTCAGACTTGGAAATCATCATCACGAGGTTCGTTCAACCTCGACTGAGAGCGAATTTCGACAAATTCAGTCAAACGATTTTCAGTCACGTCTAAGCTAGTCGAACGACACGTTCTGAAGATGATGCGAGATGACTTTCGGGCTAGATCTGTTTTGCTGTGAAACAACTGTTCAATTTCGATGCTTAATCCACTCCGTATGAGGCTTCTGTGAAGAATTTGAGTGCTTTTGACGTCTGGTCACAACGCAGAAAAAATCAATAGTATTCTTTCCAATCGTTTATAGGAAAGACATTGAAATTGAGACATCTTTTAGAATCCCCAGTTTGTTGCGGTGCCATTCCTTGGTGATCGTTCTCAACTCTGGCTGTCTGAGACAGTGATCAAGGATCGTCAACGCCGAGAACTTCATCTGTCCGGTTAGTGGGTTGGAAGTTAGGCGGAGATAAAGTGGCCTTTTCGATAGAATCGGAAGAACATTGTCAGCCTTCAAACGTTGCTGGGTAACCGATGCACTTCGGATGAAATGATGTGAAGATAGTCCAAATATGGGTCACATGACGCCGCGACAAAACTTCGCATTGAGGCCAGTACAGTAAATATGAAAGAACATCTTTGAAGTGAAAGTCAATTAAATTCAGAACAACAATGGATCAGAAACAACGAGAAAAAAACGTCAAACAGCTTACCGTAATGGGAAAACTAAATAGTAAATGTAAGTACAAAGTGACCGGAGCAGAGGGCTTTCAAAAAAGTTTCCAAGATTGTCGAGTGGATGAGATTGGGGAGTACTCCATCCACAAGCCGGTGTCTTCAAAATTACGAACGGTCTCCGTCCCGACAACCTGCACAGAAGTTGCTTCATGAGAAGGAACTTTTGAAAATGTGGAAACTAAGGGAACCTGTTCAACTCGTTCACCAGCTTTTTGGTAAAATTTTAGCACCTGAAGCAGGAAACGGACTATTCGACACGGGATAGTACCAGGTAGAGCTTTGGAACATGTAGTTGCTAGAGTAATGGCCCAGTTCGTTTTGCAGTTTATCCTTGCACCCTTTTTGAAAATTGGGACTATCGTCAAGGCACACCATTCCACCGGTATTCTGTTTTCTTCACTCCAGATACCTTAAAATAAAGCCATCATGCAAGCCGCAAGGTATTCACTACCTCTTTTGAAGAATGTCAACAGCAAACCCTCTGGATCAGGAACTTTGTTGCGCGCAAATCTTGTGTTGTGGGTGGGAGACTGGTTTGGGCGTTAAGCCTATCGTTCAAGGTGACACTTCGTGAAGATACTAAGATATCATCCACTTCGATGTTACTTCAACCCCGATGCATCCTCCTTGGACCATGTGAGAAGATTAGGTGGAATGAGGCTTTCCTTTGCAAAAACGTTTTTGACTTCTAGGATCTTCGACGTACACCAGCGCTCTCTGTCAATCTTGGGGCACTTTGAATTCGGGCGTCCGAAGTATCATAATCATTTGTTACTGGTATCGTTTTGCTGACATCAATGACAGCTGCTGATTGTAATGAAATCCGAGTGTGGACTGAGTTTTAAAGGATTTGATTAGAGATACGTGTTCTTCTTCCACTCCCCGTCCAAATCGTTATTGTCGCTGACGCACACTATTCCTCTGGAACTTTTTCAGCCAACTCAACTCGATGTTGTACTACGGAAACACCCTGCCCTCCCGGTTGAAAACGAATTGTTATGCATGTGTGTACAATAAGGTCATCAGATTCGAGTGCTTCACTCCAGAACGAACGACAACGTTGAGTCTTTGTGCCTGATTTCCTGATAGTCCGAATGGACGGTTTGGAGCTGGTGGCCTGCATACAACCTAGTGTGAGTACTTGTGCTGAAAGTTAACAACTGATGTTCCACAAATACTGAATCACTAGTAGCCGGTGAGCGTGAGCAGTCATATCGCATCGATACTATATGACAGAATCTGGTGCAAGTAGCGCATTCAGTCTTGAGGCCGAGCACGACCCTCACACCGGAGACACTCTAGGACATTGTATCAGGATGACCAAACACGTGGAAAGTGGACTGTGAGCAACCTGGGCTCTTCCGAGCGCTTCCAGGTTTATGATCAAACAGCGTATTTCGAGGACACAACGTACATCGATCGGGAGGGGTAACAAGGTTAATACAAGATGTGTCTGCGATCATGTTAAAGTCCGTAATGTGGAACAGATCGTTTGAGATCAGTTCAGATACAGAGTAAAGGTTAAAGAGATGACAGCCAAAGGAATCAGAAAGAATCAGCTGAGGGATAAAAATCGATGAGTGAGGAGTTGAAGGGTAAGTCATAAATCACGGTTGCCCAAACTGAAGAGCGTTGACTGGCTCAACTACTCCACAGTGTCTTTGACTCACAAAACAGGGGCGGGAATCCTCGCCCCAAACTCTGGCTAAAAAGTTGGAAATGGCGGGTAGTCATTTAGTCAGAGTATTTAGGAATCCTTCTTGGAGCTGATAAATGACTGCTCTAACCGAAATCGCTGCACAGGACTGACCTGGTTCGAAGCTGCGCAAAGTAGGGTATAGATGCCTGACTTTCGATGCTCCTATGAGTTTGGATCCTCATCAGATCGTAGTATGACGAATCACCACTTGTCACGAATAACCGTTCGGCGGTGGAAATGTTCAGTCTTTCGAGGGAATCGATCCCAAAGCGTTCTTCTTCAGGGAAGGCGGCACTGCTCCTTCCATGAATTTAAAGATTCTGGTCATCTAATCGCATCTTTCTGTTTTCACACCCCTATCGCAGCAAAGTGGCACAATTCTACCATCGGACCACTTCCTAGTACGACTTTCCAGTGCGTGGGGATTAGCGTACTCTTTGCTGGGCCACTGCCAGTCAGTATTTCAGGCATGGTTGAATCTTATGGAACTGAATTCCAGATACTGTAACCCACAGAAACATTACTGCGCCAAAAATCCAACCAAAACGACCGGGTGGTGTTCAGATCTTCTCAACATCATGCCTGTTTCATCAATGGTGTGTTGTCAACGCATCTCAATTTCCCTCGGTTGCTGTTGACGGCTTCGTAGCACAGATTTTATAGACAATGGACAAATCAAGCCTCTACAGCGAATTAACACTGACAAGTGAGATTGGTTTCCATTCACTATGATGTCCCTCATCAAAAGGATGAGTTTTGACAACGAATAAAGTTTTGTATCGGCCAGGTCTGGTCATTCAATGATCCCGATTGACAGACAACGAGAATAGGCAGAATCCTGAATGGTGATTTATCGAAATTTCACTAGGATATTCAAACAGGTTAGCCTATCCTCTTCTGACCGCTAAGATTTGATCCCATTCTGAGTTGTTCTCTCTTTCTGGAGCTCCATTCATAAGGGAGAGACACCGCTTCAAACAGGAGGCGTTGAAACCAGACGTCCTCGGATGAATCGCAGTGACCGATACCAGTTAGTCATGTCTGTCCAAGGAATATCCGATAGCGACAAAGTTACGGGAAGAAACGTTTGCGTGGAAACCAGTAGACACCGGGATAACAGCGCGATTCAATATCAACCAGGGCTGGTAACCTATATGTATGAATCCGTACAGAAGAACATGTGTTATCGATTAGAAACCCTGTCGGGATTCACGATCATCAAAACCAGATGGCCTAACAAGTGATCACATAGTTTTCTCGTTTTTTTCTCTCTCGCAAAAACTCGTCTCCTAACCCGCTGTCATTAGAAACCGGCAATTATGCATGACCCATCCGGCAACATAATTAGGCTCATTTGCGAGCTGGCTTAATCCAATTCATCTCTCGTACATGATATTCTTCAACAGGATATGCTGTGCACACGGTCATGTCTTGGTTGTTGGGTGAAACCTAGTTCCAAGTTGTTGGCGATTTGGCTAAACTACTACCTACGTATGTGATCCACTCGTTGATGTTCTAATGCTGTCCAAAGACAGTGGACAATATCTAGCTTGATATGAATTTGTAGTCAACGCCTGGAAACAAAATCCCTGGTTCCAGTGAGTTTCACTTTACCGGCAACTGTGATTTGTTTACTGGGTATCACAGGGTGACAGACTCAGTAGTTTGCCCGAATGAATGCGGCAGATTTTTGTACAAAGTGACGCGCAAGACCAACAAACCTAGGGGAATAGAAATGGTTCCTAGGCTCACTATAGGCTATTCACGTAGTGGCGGTACGGCATTTGCACAGACGTTGCTCTCCTATCGTTTTTCAAAGATAATTCTGAGTGCATCTCTGATAAGAATGAAATAATGATACGTACTACTCGTCTACGTGGGGTACTCAACAGACTCTCAGCAAATGTACTGGCTAAAATGAATCCTTGAAAGCAGCATTTGTTGTGAACTAACTAAGTCACTAATCACATACACATAGAGATCGTGCTTCAGTGAAATCGCTGCTGCTCTCGAAATTCTAAGACAGGGCTCGCTGACATCAGTGACCTGCCCCCCTTTGAAAAGCGATCTACTGTCCCCTTTTAACCGATTCCCGCTGTGATCGATTTCATATTGATGGGTTGGGCTGGCCGCTGAATCCGGTAGTTTTGCTGAAACCGTCCTATCATCACTCCAGGCAATTTTTTATAGAAACTTTATTGGAATAACTCAAGTCACGGTGTAATGGGGTGAGTGTTGAACTTCGACTTTAGTTCATAGGCTGTAATATTATTCGCAAGAAGGCATGCATTACTTGGTATCTTCAGGCACACATTGCCCACTATTCACGAAAATAAAGTAGTACATGCGTATAGTAGAACTTACGGTAAAAGCATATAAGTCCCCTTTTGAGAGGCAACTTGGTGGAACCGTTCAAAACCGCTGAAGCACGAGAGGCAAGCAAGCATCTTGCAACCATCATATTTATTAATAACAGAGAATACAAACGGACGGATAGCCAAATTCCCCAAAAACGGGGATTTGTCTGCCCAGTCGACAAAGAGCCCCGATTCTTGGAGCCACTCAGCACCGATCGATCTGGATTCCGTGACTGGGGGATGAGCGACGCTGTATCCTATTTCACTGCGAGCTAATTATATTACTAACCTGATGCACATAACCAAACGGACAAGTATTCAACCACAGGGCGCGGGTTCGAACCTCACTGGTCACTCGTGAGATGTGTGCCGCTGGCTATTCCCGTAAAAAAGCAAACAGCTGTGCGCTGCCTCTCAACTCCTGGCCTCACCTCCAGGACCTTATCGAAAAGTCCCAATTGTACGTGTTTAGTAAAACGAAATCGCAAGATCCAAAGTAAGGAGAAGATTGTCTTGGTTACTTTGACCGTAAATTATGCCAAATATGGGATCATGTTTGAAACGCTTTTACACTTGCTATAAGCTTATGCGCCAACACACAACATGTGGTAGACTAACGTTTACTTTCGGTAGCGAACAAAAGGAGTAAAAAAATAACAACGGTAACGAGGATGACGATGATGATGCCTACGTGATAGTAGTAATGAAAATGAATATCGGGACTGCGCCTACCTGATGACGATGTTGTTTATGATGATGAGTTCGAACCTCACTAGCGAAATCGGTCGTGGGCTGTCGAAGCGTTTTCAGCAACCTTGTGAGTAGTTTCCTTTATGAAAATACCGGAGATCCTTTGAATCAGACCAAAATCGGAGTGACTACTTTCATCCAGATGACCCACCTTGCAGCGTTTTGGGTTCACGTAAACATAAACCTGGTGTTGGTAAGTGCCTTGTTGAACTGTAGCCAAGTATTATTGATTGACCATCTGTCAGCTGTGACTTTCTCTCTAGGATTCACACTTTTGCAAACTTGTAAACATTGACTAATTGTGTTGTGCTGATCAACACTGTGAGGTTCATCCAAGTTAAAAGTTCATTGAACAGAACGTCCTCCTATCAACCTGACAAACACTTTTGTGTTATGTATTCACATCGTGCTAATTTTCGCAGCCATCCTTTTTTCATTCAAATTAAACATACTTGTTTCCTTATTCAAGCTTTGTCAGGACCCTTTCTCTTGGGTTGTCAGTCACACTGATACTGAATCAAACGTGCGAACCCAGTTAGATCAAGTTTGAGCCACAATTTCACATAAGATGTTTGAATATAGATCCTTTTTCCGCTTTTCGATGAGAGGTGAAAGGTGGAACTGTGCTATTTTTCCGTAAGAATTTGAAAACTTAAAGCTGCTAAACGTATGTAGTCCAAGTTCATGAAAAATCTCATCAGTTGCTCATGAGGTAATCGTCTGTGGTGGTGAACTGCCTGGTGAAGTTGTTCCGATGAACCCCGTACCAAAAGGAAGAATGTGGCTGGATTTTGAGGTCTCATCTCATCGCCACTCTTACGGGCAGTGCAGAAGTTCTGCTCGTATGGAAGCTCATCTTTGGTCATGCAGGAGTCTGACCTCCGGACATCTGACATTCTTTCACCACTACTCCACCGGGGCACGCTAAGCACACATGAACAGGTGAATCTGTTCACTCTTGAGTAACTGTACAAGTTTGTCCGATTCCTCAAATGACAATGCAGCAGATGTCCCGATTTTATCGATCGGCCGACCACGTCCGTCAAGCCATAGATAATTGAGACTTGTCGGAAAACTTTGGACTTTCACAACTCACATCAGTCGTTTGAACGCTAACCACAGATGACCGAGGATATGCACTGCCGATCAACTCTATTGAGGTTAGAACTCGAGTCTTGCCGTAACCCACCACCAACCCTTTGGTCTAAACTCCCTGGAATTATTGTCCTAGGACAGAAGGGGGAGTGTTCAAACAAAAGTGATGCAAATGGGAATTCCAAAAATCCCACAACCACCTGGCACTCTTAAGAGTCCACAGAGCTGTGGCACTCCAATCACTCCCCTCTTAGCACATATTATTCTGCCAGATTTTCGCAATATTTATCCGTATTTAACATTGGAAGGAATTATCGCGATAGCATTTGAACTTCTCCTATCTCTGTTCCACTGAATAACTTTCACTCTCTTCCCAGTACTATGACACTCTGAGACCGGAGGGACCAATCAGATCAAGTCCCGTGTTAAGTGAGTACTACTCTCCCGCTACGCCATGATGCATCGATTGTCAAAACTCTGTGATCATAGTTCACTGTAGTTTCCTCACCACTCATGAGTAATAAGTCCAGTAATGATGTGATACCAAGAGCAGTACTCACTGCGTTTGTTACTAAACCAGTCAGAATACAAGCCTTTCACATAGTATACATGTACCTAGCAACGAATAGTGAGGAATGTGCATCAAGGCCGCGGGTTTCTTTGCTCTTCTGTTCGTTGTCAATTCAGTAGGACAGGTGGATTTCGTTATGACATGGTCACATAAAACAAGCAGAATGCCGGAGGGAGGAGGGAGGACGCTCTCTGGATTTCAGTATGACGGCAGATACAAGAAGGCACCTTGAGAAGGCAAACGTCGATAGCATAAACAAAAGGGTTGTCACAGTGAGGTAAATAAATAACAGATGAGATACCTGCTGTATTCCAACCATCTAAATAGGCACATATTGTCAAACTTCCCCAGTGAGTACAAAAGCCTGTTTTCCGCTTATCTGAATGACCCCAGACAACCGGGGGGAATCGATAGTGGTACCCATTTTCAAAAAGGGTACTCGCAGTGAATGTAGCAACCACAGAGGTGTTAGCTTGACGCCTGTTGTGACAAGGCTTCTGGTGTCATTGATTCTTCGTCATCTCATGGCGGCACGCGAAGTCTTGACTCGTGAGAATCAAGCGGGATTTCGACCGGATAGAGGCTGCGTTGACCACATCTTCACACTCCGTCAGGTGTTAGAGCAACGCCACATGTACAGACGACCCACAATCCTGGTATT
>NW_008751759.1:462632-472418 GCF_000715545.1 Opisthorchis viverrini
ATAATATATAACCAAACGAACTTTATGGTTGTACGGCAGTGAAGTATCAGTGGCAACAATGATGTTGCTGT
This sequence comes from Opisthorchis viverrini, assembly GCF_000715545.1. Lineage (NCBI taxonomy): Eukaryota > Metazoa > Platyhelminthes > Trematoda > Opisthorchiida > Opisthorchiidae > Opisthorchis > Opisthorchis viverrini. Next base: position 462,704 of record NW_008751759.1, read on the forward strand.
CTTTGATGATGATGATGATGATGATGAATGACAGCCCAACTTCACTTGCGGACTCCTTGAAACATTCGCTCCGGACAAAACGTTCCTCTTTGTTGTTTACTTGTTCACCGAATGTGGAAATTGTCCCGTCTGTGCGCAATTAACGGAACACAAGTCATCATGATAGCTGAAGATACCTCCAGGTCTAGAACAAGAAATTTCTCACATTGCAAACCCTGCTAGCCTGTGTTTCCCAAGTCCTGGTGTTTACAAGACCTTGATGACCTTGGAAGTCATTTCTCCCTCTGTATCGGATGCCGTCGTTCTCAGACTCAAGTGGCTTGCCGCGCATTTCGGCTCTTTACCGACAAGCAGTTTTGGGTTTTACTGTTTAAAAGCCATCCAACGATTTGTTGTCCGCTGGCGAACCGCTGAACCCATTTTTCTTATCCTTGAGACTAGGAAACTGTGACATCGATGGGACATCTTCCGGCCAGACAGGATCCTCAAGTATGCGTTACCGTCACTTCTAGTGTGGATCACAAAGGCTGCTCCAGTCACCATCCAAGGAGGCATCATTAGTGTGACCATACGAAAATGGTCGATGTTTCTGAGGCGTTGGTTAGCCGTGCTAAGTTCTGGACGGATAGCACCAAATTCGTCGGCTCAGTCACGTGATTCCTCTACCAGACGACTGATCGTGTCACCTAGTCCTGTTTGCCGAACTGGGTTTCAGCAGAAAAATGCGCAGCGCAGAGGGGAGTTGTGAACTAGATAATGCTGAGTTGTAGCTGTGCAAATGTATACTGTCCGTGAAGTTAGACTATCGGAGGCAACATCACGAAGCCCGTGTATCACTGCCCGTGAGGATCAAGCGGAAATTTTTGGTGACGTATCACATTTTGCCGTTTGGGAAGCCGACAAGGATATAGGGGGACTTATCACCTATACCAGTCAGCATTCTCACTGATATGTAAGGGGATAAGTGATCGATAGAAAATAACGCTAGCTCTTTGCATTTTATCTTCTGGGATTTGAGTTGGGGAAAGAAGGTAATTTAGGTAAGAATGAAATGCCTGTTGATATCCAAGGAGTCTGGGAGTCTTCACGGAACGCCCTTGTTGTGGAAGTACCGGGAAGATATTGCTTTAGCTACAGTAAACACTGATTTGCAATGACCCCTAAGGAGCAACTGTTGTAAGGTTGACTCCTTCAGAACATGGATTTGTTCGGGTTTCTGTACAAGATGTCGGGGAGAGTGTCTGGACATCCCAGAGCAACAGCATAACTCAGGAGGGAGTACCGTCTCGTTTGTGTTTTGTGCATTTCTCTTGTTCAAAGAAAACACTGTCCAAATTGAAGAAGGATCACATTCCGCAGTTTTCTTGTACAAATCTTGTTCATCGATCCACCGACAGTCTACTGTGTTCGGCTTAAACAAGATCCAGGCCAGGTCGTTGGTTGGGTTTTTGCCTTTGAAATCAAAACGATTTGCTCGAGTCAATGGAATGCGAGATCCACGCTCAGGCACTTCATTCCATCAACATGGGTAGTCTTTGGTGGAATGCAACCAGACAATTTACAATACACTTGACATCTTTTGACCGACAGGCCGGCAGACTTACACCTCCAAAGCCGCAAAATCTGATCAGTTCACTGTTTGCCGAAAAAGTCAAACGACACTTTTCATGAACTCAAGTACAACCATACGTTAGGACTGACAAAAGGTTACAGCTGCAAGCAAAAGGCTAACAGATTTGCACTCTGAATATAATCTTTGCAAAATGGTTAAAACTAATCAACAGGTGAGATTTCCTCCTCAAGTATGAGTAACATCACTCGTTTTAGTGGGCTTACTACGTTCATGACTGAGTCACAGAACTACTGATCGGTAGGAAAATTCGCGTCCTTCAAAAAACAAGGACAAATGAGCAGTAGTCCATTAGAAAACCCTTTTGAACTTTGACCATAGCTTGCTGGCAGACAAGGACAGAGTTTGATTGAAGGAATGACGATACTTGCGATGGGAACAGCTGCTTCAGACTGGCATTGAGCGATTATCAGATGACGCGCCGTTTTTTTTTGTGGAGAAAGCCAGGTGAAAACCAATGAATCTTGCACCACTTGAATGTGCTTTTGCAACATGTTCCGGGGTTGTGTAGTGGAGTAGCATATTGCCCATACCATTTTGTATAGAAGACTAAGAGTAAAGTACCAAGTTTTTGTAGGAAGCACAAGCCTAGCTTAGTCAAACTGTTTTTTCTCATTTCCAGATAGTGAAGATTTTTGCCCTAGACAACTCCGTAAAACTTTAGTGATCCAGCCACTGTGGGGTTACACACGAATTTTTGAAGCATGCTCTACCAGTAAGGTGATTTATGAATCAGCAACAGCGTTTTGAAGAACAAGGTTTCCTGAGTACCTCCAGCCGCTGACACTCGAGGGCCCTCAGGTTCACGAGGACCTTGCCTTCACGAGCGATATCAATTTGGCCACTTGGGCCATCATTCCATCTTTGATTAATGTCTCCTACACACCATACCTGACGATGCTAGCAAGATGCCCACTTAAACTCTTGATCGCTGAAGGTGCACAGTTTCAATCGTTTTGAATGGACAAAAGCAGTTTCGTGACGGAGCCATCGCTGACGAGAATTTGATGTCATGGCACTCTATGAATTGTCTTCAGCTACAAACTGAGAGCCACTGACCGCTTTTGGACCTTTTTTTAGATGGACGGAAATGGTTTTGATCTCGAATAGTTGGCGAACAAGAACATCAGTGATAAAACTCACAGATTACGGCAGTCTTTCTTATGTTCGTTTCTTGCTACACCACGCCAGTTGCGAGAAATAGGATGCCAAAACAAGCCAGAATTTCTTCCTATTTCAACTTTCTTGTAGCTAGAAACCAGTAGAGAAAGCTGTTTTACACGAATGTGCTCAACAACTGGAGGTAACTCAATAACTTTTGACTTCATCGGTCAGCCTCCTTAGACGTACAGACTGCACGCACACGGCACCCTGTTGTCCAGGTACCGGTCGAAGAAAATATAGCCAAAAATAGTAGCAGTAGTACCTGTAACGTTTTCGTTGTCTTGTGAATGTACATCTTCATGGTAACTTGTTCAAGCTTGGGTCGATGAAAAGCGTTGGTTACGAAGGATGGAGACTGATGTCCAGTTTCTAGTTTATGGTATACATGAGCCATATATATATGTATATATGAAAGCCTATTGAACACAGGATTTATTCACCGTGAACGATATGTAGAATCCCGCCATGGAAGTTGTTGGAATCGCCCTTGATGTAACCGTAATACAGAAGGCGTGTGACAGTTCCGTCACAAGAGAACACCCTACCTTAGGAAGTGTTGCATAGAGGTTTTCCCCACAGACGGGAAGTAATGGGACCCCTCTACATCCTAACCTCACAGGGACTGATTTCGGTCGGTGACGTCAAGCTCGAAACGCTTTGTGGTATTTACGTCCTAACATCACAGGGACTGATTTTGGTCGGTGACGTCAAGCTCGAACCGCTTTGTGGTATTCCTAGAACAGCATCCAAACCAAACTTTTCCCCACATCAATTACTCCTTCGATTGCGGACAGACAATAAGCCATTCGAAACGTCGCTCAGTGAGTAAACTGATTAGGAGGCCATGAATGATCGTTTGACCCTGGTGGTTGGATCGAACAGTCTCGCTGAGTGAATAACGTTCCAGAGTTTAGAATCCCTTGCAATTCTTGTCAAATAAACAGAGTCTATGGACTGTCTGTCCGACAACATACAAATAAAGGTCTTGCTGAAGTACTTCATCTGATGAGCGACTTCACTTTTATTAGGGGCGCCACGCTCTGTACCAGGATGTCTTTGTGGAGAACGTTATTCATGCGTTTGTGAATCTGAAAAACGACCCCCCTGAGAACCACTTCTAGATAACTGCTCATGGACCACTCCGATTGCAAGCGTGTAGATATCCGGGGCTACTTTTTCTGTGGTTTGTAACGACCAGTCTAAAATGGTTCGTCCCGCAAGATGCAGCAGGCCTGTGATTCTTTCCTCTGGCGGACTAAAAGAGGAAAACGGGTATTTGTCACGAAGTCGGAGGGCGGCAGAATGGCGTACACTAAACTCCTACTAACAAAAAGTGTCTCCTTTCGCAAGTTTCTCTTGGTAGAGAGACTATTCTGAAGACATCACAGGACGACGATAGATAAAGCCAACTGAGTCATCGGGATACTTTTTGAAGACCTTCAAGAGGTTTCGTCAGTTTGATTTCTTCAGTTGGGCAAAAGTTCCTAGGTGATGTTATGGACCACTAAAATCGTCCGTTACGTTTTATTAAATCCGTAGAAACGGATTTGCGTAAAACAAATTATGCGGGAGGAATTATTCCTCCTGAATCGCGCTTTTGTTTTGTAGACCGATACGATAGGGAGATTGTACTTTTCCGTCCTCAAAGGACTTCTTGAAGGTCTGGTTGCTCCTCACTTAAAATACAGCCGCACCAATGAAGATAAAAATTGTTCAATGAGGTGACCTGATCTGTAATCATCTGCCAATTAATCAATACTAGACAAATACACTCATTTGCAAACCAATATGGTTTTGCGGCAGATTCACCTGGAACCCAGCTGAATCTCTCGTTTATAATGTATTTAACTAGCTCCATGTAGTTTGGATTCAAGTAGTACATAGGTTTAACCTAAACTCAGGGACTGCGCCTAGCTGTAGTCAAACGAAGGGTGAAACCGGTCCTGGTCTGTCGAAGAGTTTTCAGCAACCATGTGAGTAGTTCCCTGTACGAAAATATACTACGATATCTCGGATATCGTGCCAACTGAAACATGAGGCGGCCTGTGTGCAGCACACTCAGTTGTAGAATACCATAAACGAGAGATTCAGTTGAGTCTCTCGTGAAAACCAAATTGATTTGCAAATGAGTGTATTTCTCGAAAACAGTCCGATTAGGGGTCAAGTAGAGAATAAAGTTGACGAAAACTCGGGGGCCGTGCTTACCTGCTGAGATCCAAAATGGGCGAAACCAGTCGTGGGCTGTCGGAGAGTGTTCAGCAACCTTGTGAGTAGTTTCATTTATAAAAAAACTCAAGTGGGCTCACTTTCACGTGGCGCGTAACTCGAACGCACCAGATGGCTGAAGATTAAACAAGACGCTTGCTGGAATCAAGGGACTGTTGGGCGCTGCAGTCAAATTGATCACGTAGTTTGCATTGTACTACTTTATCGGTCCCTGTAAATAGGCGCAGGTTGCTGGATTCTTTGAAATAATTGGCCAGCCGTTAGACTCAAATATATTGTTAGATATTCACACCACGATTACGAAGAGCGTACCGTCTATCGACGACTTAGTCGCATAAGTTAGAATTGAACTGTAAAGTGTTTTTCTGCCGTACAGAACATCTATCAATGACGGTGGATCAGGTAAGAGAGTGATTTCCCATCGGTATTTGAATGCTGGATGTCTCGGTGATCACGATGCATTTTTATTCGTTTGCGTCATACAGATCTGTATCTAGACAGCACTAACTGCACACTTCCTGGAAGATTTCATATTTCGGCCTCCATACCTTCAATCTAAGACTTAAACTGGTACGTCTGCAGGTATTACGGTAGAATTGCTTGAGATACGCCAACGGTCTTTCCACTGTTCCGACCGCAAACCGCATGGACAGAAACGTTCTACTTTGTGTAGGCAAACCCTCCTTCTGAAAAAGGGCGAACACGCATTTGATTGATTCGAACAAGTTCCAGTTCGAAATGCTGCGTTTCGTAGAGTTTTCGAGACAAATAATAGAGTATTAACAGAGTATTTGAGCAGAGTATTATGCTTTTTAGACACCTCTTTAATAGGTTGCTTTGCGCAGTGCTTGAAATCACTCCGGAGAAGAGGACCTCCTCTAAATATCACAAGCATTCCTTGTCCACGCTAGCAAAGGACACAATTGCATCGGGATGCTCAACATCATCTCCGAAAGGATGACTACCTTACACAGGAGGAATCAATGGACTTGTGTGACCTCGGTTGCAAAGTATTCCATACATCGCCAGCGTTTAATCAAGAAAATGCGCACAACCGCGCGCAATTATTATTGGCTAAATCGACCACTGTACATGTTGAAAACAAATCGATTGCTGATCACGCACGGCGCAGGCGTATTGTTTACAGCTGCATCACGTGAAACAGCTTCATTTCGCTTGGCCAGTGCTCAGCTCCATCGATTTCAACTCATTCGTCAAACATAATCAAAAATGCTGATCTAGTTTGCATAACTTTGGTGGTGTCCCATGCGAAACATTAGCTCAGTGCCGATGCCGATCGCACTAGTTCTTTTAAGAACTGTGTACCGCTTTCCCTGTCGGCACTCTCTAACGATGGCTGTTGGGTTGTAGAGGGCATCGTGAAACTGTGCCACACATAATGTGAGACACTCCTATGAGTTTTGGAGATGCATGCTCTCAGCGGTGCCATTCTTTTGGTGAAAACCAGCTTTTGACGTGATCAGACGGTTTGGTAACTCAAGCATGGACAGCACCCTTCACCCGCTTGTTCATCGGTGCTCACGGGTGACCTTGAGCTTAACAAATCAAATGCTTACAGTCTAACATGTGGGGCGATCAGAAAAAAACCCCGGCGCGAGAGAAATTTCATGTGTGCGCATCGGATGATCATAAACAGCCTCAACTAGATGATCTCTGTTAAAAGACCGCACTTCCAGCTGCGCAAGCCTGATCATCAAATGTATAACTCCGGTATCAAACGTTTGTTGTTTCTAACCAAGAGGACTGATAATGGATCCATGTTACATTCACTCCCCCGATCCGCTGAATGAAGACATTTCATGACCCAATTGCATTTTCCAGATACACAATATCTGTGGAGCCTGGATTTCAAGGTCGAATGTGGTGTGATTAAAAACATCCCGCCGTGTGCTACGCCCGATCATAATTCACTTACGGTAAATTCACCCTTACGCGAAAAAAAACAGTGTGATGGCAGGCTTCACGCTAGTATTACCTGCCCATGAACTTCTTACGGATTCGTGCTCCATGGTTTGCTCGAAAACCCTGCCCTTTCCCAAATATCAACCTACTTCGGAATCTCACCGTTGACCACAAGTTGTAACCTTCACCTGGTTCTAGACAAAACCCTTCGGTGAATGGAAGAGGCTCTATCAGCATCTATGTGATGTGAGTGTGAACAACAGCCATGGATTCGAGAAATACACTCATTTACAAATCAATTTGGTTTTCAAGAAAGACTCAACGGAATCTCTCGTTTACGATATTCTACAACTGAATGTGCTGCACACAGGCTGTCGAAGAGTTTTTAGCAACCTTGTGCGTGGTTTCCCCCTAGGAGAACGGCCATGGATGTTTGAAGGCTAGAACTTCTTCAATCAAACGAATAGGAAAGAGTTTAATGGTCCACCGAGGATAAAAAGCTGAAGGTAACTTCAGGGGAACATTTAAAACATTCCCTTTTAGTTTTCAAGTCACAGATTCCGTTTACATGCACTTTTAAGGACATGGGAATCTCATTACTGAAGAAGTCTGGAATCCAAGACGATCGGGGCGAAATTCATGTGTAGCAATCCAAGAATAGCAGAATATATTCTGAAAAAATGACATCTGATCTCTACAAGGGAGCTCAAGTGTCCAGAGGATCAACTCATTTGAGGAACGGATCCGTCTTGGACAAGTCTAACTCGTTCGACAGCAGTCTTACTCGTTTGACAGGAGGGAAAACCAATGGGGAGGACGGTTAATTCACTGCTGCGAGTACTTTGTCCACGTGACCCAAGGTTTTTTGAGGACAATCTTGATTTGTGTTCCCGTTACTTCAGTATATTCCGGACCATTCAACGCAATCCCATCACGACTACTCTATTCAAAAGCCAAGTAGGCTTTACTTTGTCCTCCCAACCGCGCGGTTACATTGTAGACGAGAAAATTCCGTCTGAACCCACTTGTCACGTGACTGGAGTCTTGTGGGAGATAAAGGGAGGTTTTCGTGTTCACCAGACACTCTGACTCGCACATTCGTGACTACGGAATCGTATGTATTGATATTTTCTCCTGTAAACTGGAATGAAAAGAAGGGACTTTTTGCGTGAAAACATGGGTAAACTGAAAGAATCGCGAGTTGCATTCAACTGTATTCGATTAGATTCACACGAAAACCCCTGAGGCGTGCTTAGTATAATATTGATCAACCGATGGGAACTATTTTTTGGACTGCAATAAACTTGGACTTTCGACTACTGAAAACCATTTCTGTGTGTTGTACATTCTTTCTAAGGAGTAAATGTCAATGTGCTTGTAAAGCGGGGATCAAAATTCACTGTCATCCGAGGGTAGCCTTATGAACACTTCGCATCCCCACCTCGAGGACGAACACTGCAACACAGATCGGGTAAACTGGCAACGACACCCGTGAGCTGGAAGACAGCTGATACATTCAGCTGCTCTTGTGGTCGATCCTGGACCAAGCGTCCATCCAACGATGGGGTCTGGAAAACCTGCGTGATTCATTGAAAGCGCAGAAAAGCCAGTTGGTCTGGAGAGAACTGATAAAAAGATGAGTGTTTATGACTTTGCAACCTACTTTATCTGCTACTAACCGTCGCTGTCAGTTCATCCGCCGAAAATCACTCGCTGTCGCATGTAGACGCAATAGTCTCCCGGTTTTTGGCATTCGGATAGGACTTTAAGTGAACGTACAAATTCCTACCATAAATCGTTCAGCTGTCGCACCCTTTCGGTACCAAACTGCCATGTTACCAGAAGAAAGCACAAGAGTTGGGATACTCTCGGGTTGGCCAACTCTAGACACAGGAATTTGAGAGTCTGAACCACGGGCCTTCCGATCGCGCTTTGTTCACCGGGCCGTCTTCTAACTATCAAGACGTCTGCCGAAAACTATAATAAAGTGTCTCGTTAAGAGCGATTTCCCAAATCGGTGAGCGGATTTTGTGTGCTCCTGTTGTTGCTGCAGGACTACTAACCGTAGCTGTCAGTTCATCTGCCGAAAGTCGATCGCTGTCTCATGTAGACGTAAGACGAAAGGAAGCCTTGGTGCAGGCAAACTTTTGAAGTTAAAAATCTTAAAAAAAACACGCTCTGCTAACCTTTTGTCATCCTTCAACGAAACAGTGAAATAGAGAATGCACTTATTCAGTTTTCATTGACGGCAACTGATTTCGTCCGATGATCCCTGTTCACTGAATGTTTGGGTGCCTGTGTTTCGATGACATCATGACTTCCCTTGAATATACAATGACTGTTGACTCCCCTTGAATATACGAAGACTGTGTGGGGCTCTGCGTGTGAAGTGAATTTTCTGTTCGTCAATTCACAGTTACAAACTGATCAATTTAAGTGGGATACCCGAGCAAACTTAAGACTGGTTGTTTGTTTGTCTCACCAAACCGGTCTCCGGGGTACCGTCGAGTCAGTCAGTATCGACGGTTTTTAGGTAGGACACTGTTTTCCGACAGTTCTCCCGTACTGGCACAAACTGAGTGGGGTATTTGCTGGTTCTCAAAAAACGGCAAAAAATCCCATGAACCAAATGTACTCTTTTCATAAAAGAAACTACTCACAAGGTTGCTGAAAACTCAAGAAGGGCGAAACCGGTCGTGGGCTGTCGAAGAGTTTTCAGCAACCTTGTGAGTAGTTTCCTTTATGAAAATATACTACGATATCTCGAATATC
>NW_008751759.1:472538-478877 GCF_000715545.1 Opisthorchis viverrini
TTTCTGGAATTCTGTTGCTGGCGTAGTGCACCTTATCGGTCATGAGTTCGAGCTTAGCTTTGTATTAGCCAAGAAGTTCAAAATTTTGTACTGAAATTTTCAGGTAAAGCACTAGGTCTCAGCGGATAACTGAAGCATTCTGTTCGACACACACGCTCTCTTGTTCGCGGGTCATTTTATTCATGAATAATTCCTAAATAGTGCGAGTTCCGCTGACCCACTTGTATTGTCGTTCTGACGAAGCGACATTTGATCAGATGTAAGCTTATATGACTATGGAAGGCCACGACTTCCCACAATTGAACTGCACTCATTCAACGGAAGCCCTCAAATTCTTTCCAAGCTATAAACAAAAACGTCTGGACAGAGTCCCGGTGAAAAACCGTCAGGTTTTCGCCAGTTGTGTTGACCGTCCTGGAACGGTGATTTGAGCCGACTGCGCCGGAGCTCTTCTCGTGAAAACAAACATTTGACCGACTGGATAACCAGCAGTTCCTTCAGAGTTTGTAGAATTATTGATGTGATCACGTGATCGCGCATTTGCAGTCCGCGAAATCTGATCATTGCTTAACCTTGGACACAAGGCACAATCACTTATATGGAATTACCCCTGACATAATGTGTGTTTAACAGTTAAGGATCCGTCTTTTAGCACCATCGGTTTTGTCAGTTCACCACGCCCTGATACAGTTATGGAGAACGCTTAGACTGGCTTGGGCCAGGACCTCCAAACAAGCTAGACCCCCGTTTAGACAGTGACACAGAGGAGGAGTATGATATATTCGTGTGATGTGAAAGTAACGTCAGTTGGTAACTAAATTTTGGTAGTTCTCAATGCGTCCCCTGGTAGTCAGATCTGTCGCATATAGTTGACGGTGGTGACGAGAATTAGGTCGGAAGATAAAAACTGTGGAAAAAGACCAAAGTGCGTGTGGTAACATCTTGGAAAGTCGTGTCCGATTATAGTTGCATTGATTTTGAGGTTACTACCGAGTTTACACGATCCACTCTTTTCAACCTGATTCAACTGTACAAGTTCCAGCACCGGACAATAGGAAGTCACGAGTGGAACACCGGTGTGTACAGTGACTCTGGCATGGTTTAGCCAACCGCAGTGACGTCGACTCAGAAAGAGGCTTGGCCAAATCATCAGTCCCCACGATTGCTGAGAAAAACATCTGTTGGCAAATGGCCACGCTCAACAAACAGGTCAGTGACTATATCTTGGTAATGTACTACTCATAAGGTTGCTGAAAATCCATCGACAACCCACGACCGGTTTCGCCCTTCTTGGGGCTCACCAGGTATGCGCAGTCCCCGGGTTTCCGTCAGCCTTATGTGCTGCAATAGGTCAATAACTACTTGATCTAAAACCAACTTATGCGTTCGAGTGACCAATACTCTGAAGTGCTCCTCGCAACCTTTTGTGTGGGCGGGCATTCCCATGGACTTGTTCTTAGCCCAAACATCTGCTTGCCGCTCTCTAGGTGAACTTTAAGGTTGACCTTCACGCTTATGGTGTTGTAAAGTATGATTTCTGAAATGGCAATTATTTGGGTGACTTACTGCGATCCGCACTAAGTCTTTAGCGCCTACTTCTGTTCAGGCGTATCTAACGGTGCGTGTGAGGGTGTGATACTCCCTATCTTATGTTAGATTTTTACGTTTCAACTTCTATTTCATGCACGTGATTCATGCGTTTTCTGATCACGCAGTCAGAGACCCCTCGATAGCTCATGAACGGGACTTACCGTTCTGACAGCTGTGTCGATTCATTTCATGCCTAGCCACTCTTCTGTTGGTAATGTCATCAAGAATTACCCATAAAATTGCTGTAAACTCTTCAAAGAGTTTTCAGCAACCTCATGAGTAGTGCGTTACGAATATACATGTATCGCAACATCTTGAATATCGTAGCAGCTGAATGATGAGGCGGCCTTCTGCGGCAGGTTCACTTGCCTGGAAACATTACAACCGAGAGATTCAGCTGGTAAGTCTCTCGCAAAACCAAATTTGTTTTCAAATGAGTGTATCTCATTAATCATCATGGATTCTTCCCCCAAAATATACTGAGGACTGTACAGCAGTATCGCTCATCTTGGTATTGATCGTGTGCCGAACCCGTTGCACTGATCTGTCCAGTTTCTAAGATTTGATTGAATGCTCCTCAGATCGCTTGTTTAAGCGGATTTGATAGTGTCATTTGATAAGAATCGGGATGATTCGACGTGGATATGAAAAGGCTTGCTGTAAACTCTTCAAAGAGTTTTCAGCAACCTCATGAGTAGTGCGTTACGAATATACATGTATCGCAACATCTTGAATATCGTAGCAGCTGAATGATGAGGCGGCCTTCTGCGGCAGGTTCACTTGCCTGGAAACATTACAACCGAGAGATTCAGCTGGTAAGTCTCTCGCAAAACCAAATTTGTTTTCAAATGAGTGTATCTCATTAATCATCATGGATTCTTCCCCCAAAATATACTGAGGACTGTACAGCAGTATCGCTCATCTTGGTATTGATCGTGTGCCGAACCCGTTGCACTGATCTGTCCAGTTTCTAAGATTTGATTGAATGCTCCTCAGATCGCTTGTTTAAGCGGATTTGATAGTGTCATTTGATAAGAATCGGGATGATTCGACGTGGATATGAAAAGGCCGCATTGCCCAGGTGTAAAAGCCTTACTCGGCAGACTGTATACACTTTTTTCACTGCCATATTGTGTACGAAATTGGAAAACAGTTGCCCTGGATTTGGTATTTTGTACTAGTGTACCTCACAGCCGAAAGCTGCTTAACGTTATGCTAACTTGTTATGCCGACCACATTACTGCTTTGTCATACATTTGCCATCCACAGGATCCGCGAAGCAATTCGATGTGACTCTCTTTGGGATATCCGACGTACCTGTGCCGATGATATCGCTGGAATAGGTGACAACTGTCTTCTGAGAAACGATGAACAGTTTAGCGATCAAGATACCACGGTTTGATATGCTTTTGGAGCGTCGAAAAATGTATAACCAGTCCTCAGTACCATCAATGAGTACTTTCCGCCGTCAACTTGAGTAGAAATATCTTGAAGGAAGTTGACCCTTCTGTGAAGTTGGGAAGCTGTAGCTCTCTTAATGGTGGAGTGAAGGTGGAGGCCTCTTGAAAGCTAACAAAGGATAAGTTTGGGCACGTCACACTTATTACTGGTCATCTTTCAGGAGTGTCGAGTTTACTACACATCTCTGCAAGCAATATTGTTGTACGGATGCGAAACTTGATCTACACCCCTCGTCAAGATATCCGACGTTTATCGGTAATCGACGGACTATTTCTGCGCGGTGTTGCGCGAGTCTTGTGAGAACATGGCTTGAGTAAGTACGTGCGACAGCGCGTAGCTTTGTTAGGTCAGGCTCTAGAAACAGAGATCCTAGATATTCCGATTACGTTGGCCAGGGGACCTATGTCATCCTAATGTTCACCGTACTTCGGGCTTTCAGCATGTCCCAGCTTCGAGGGGAACCAGCCCAAAACGATACAGTCGATGACATGGGGCGATAGCTTGGAAAACAAAGTGTTCACTTTGAGGAATTACCGTCTCCGACGCTATCTGGGTGTGAATCGAACACCCTGAGAGGACATGTTTAGAAGTCCCGAGATATGACACACTTTGGAAATAAACGGATCACGTGTCCTAAAAATTGGCGCTCAGTATTCGCACAATGGAATTGAATTTTCGAAAGTTATGATGTGTCCCTGATGGACTAAAGCAATCGGGTAATTGAGTCGAGAGTACCAGTCCAATCTTTCGAGTCCGGGATCTCAGCGAAGCTGGGAAATCACCCCACAAGGCTTTTCAGCCGGAGGCGATGTTGCTTCAGTGAACAATGAAATTTGATGAGCTGCAGAATGTGAACGCACCAGTCCAATCTTTCGAGTCCGGGATCTCAGCGAAGCTGGGAAATCACCCCACAAGGCTTTTCAGCCGGAGGCGATGTTGCTTCAGTGAACAATGAAATTTGATGAGCTGCAGAAATGTGAACGCAGATCGGGACGGTTTTTGGTTTGAGCACATGCGCAACAGAATGCAACATTTGGGCGTAGAAAGTTTTACTACACCTGTGAAGGTTTTTCAGATGAGAGCATTGTGCTGATGATGAACACCACTCAAACTTATATCGGTTGTTCATCAACGCCAAACGACACAAAAATGCCTAAACACAGACAGTAAAGCCAGCGAATAGCTTTCATATTTAATCTGTTTATTTATAGGCATTTTCTTACTCTCATGTTTCTGGCATCTCTTCTGTGTAGACGTCGTGCGTAGCCATACATGTGATGTACATTTTTCTACCGGATAAACAGTGCAACTTTGGGATAACCAAACGAAAGAAGCACACGAGTTCGCTAGCATGATATCCAATGGACAGGGTGTCTGATAAAACGTCAAACAGATCGCGTGAGTTGTCTACATTAAACGGTCCTGTTAAACCTCCGAACCTGGTGTGAAATGTAAGTGTCACTGGAATTCTGTGTGACAGCAACTACCATCATTAAATGGTACGCGGACCCATGTCTGTGATCACGCCATTACTTTACGCATTTAGTGATGATGACGTCATTGCGAACCTGGTTCAAACTGTAAGCTATCCCAATGGATAGATGTCATATTTTGGCTAACGCGACGAGTACATCATAGCGAGTTGACTACTTCGAAAATGCTCCAATTGAGTAGTGTGTGTGTGTGTGTGATATCTCGTACATCACGATAACAAAGAGAAATATGAAGCCGTTTTCGTGTAACACATCCAGTTTAACGGCTCCAGTTTTCACTTAGAAAATAAGTGTATTTCGCCAATCGCGTAAAGCGTGATGTCCTAGGGGAACATCAGATTCACAGAGACTGTAAAGCTGTCTATTTGATAAGCCCCAAGAAGGACAACCAAGTAAAGGGTGGAAGAGAGCCAGAGGCGGTCAAACAATGACTTGGCAGCGAAGTAGAAAAGCCATTACCAGCAGACTCAGCTGCGCTGGTCACTGCCGTCTTCAATGGTTAGTGACTTTGCCAGACATTGCCCAGTCGCGCCCTCATTGGCGCTCATACATCCAAGCTATTGCCTTCAATACATAGCTCCTATTCCAACCCCCCACCTCCACCCCACTTGGCAGCCCACTGACAGCGCTGGATTTATGCACCAATGTATTATCCCCCGCCTGCAATGCGCAGCTAGCTACCCCAACTCTCCGAATCCTCAGTGAACGAATCTGCGGCAGCTACAACCACTGTGCGACGAGTACGCGGTTATTACAGCTGATGTTGATGATGATGATGATGATGATGATGATGATGATGATGATGATGATAAAGGACGAAACCGGTGAGGCTTTTCTACAAAGCACATGAGATCGCCACCGCCTGACTAAGTGGATCATCCGGCAGACAGGTGAAAGTGGAGGACTGGATTATTTTACAGACTGAGCAGTACCTCGACATTATATCGCGTACTTTTGGTTCATTATTTCTTATCAGTCAGCTTACAACTGCGAATTAAACACATTTTTTCCAACATGATTAAGTTGGTCACCACGCATAAATCTCCCTGTGAAGGATTTCTAGTTAACGCGTTTCCTTAGCGATCAATTTTCCTAATCCGTCAGATTGATGCACTTGTGCTCAAATTTGCTGAAAGACTCAAAATGATATTGAACGAAACATGAGTGCTTGAAAATTATAGAAGTAACGCACTTCTCATACGGTTGGTGAAAAATCTCCGACAGCCCACGACCTGTCTCGCCATTCTTGTGCATCTCAACGACCTACTGAGCTATACTGGATGTCGCCGCGACGATCACAGAGTCTCCCATACCAGGTTTGTTGGAGGTCTGACAAACCCAGTCTCCTGGCCTACCAGGTTGGAGATTGCAACCTGTTCCGTGGAAGTGGTAATGCATTTGCATTTCCCGCCAAACACCGCTGCCTTGCCGTTAAGCTTTTGAACCAAAGGCTTTGGTTAAGGACCCTCATCGCCTTCCTGTCTAAGTGTGGGCGCCATGACAGTATCTCGGCCTACGTACAACCATCAACTAATATATACGGATAAACTTATGCCTAATCGACCGTGACGTAGTGACGTCAGCCGGGTCGCCATGCTCGCTGCGAGGCAATTGGAAAGCGCGTTTTCGGTTGTGCAATGGGTACTTCCATTGAAGAATGTGTCCAGCACCCGAAGCTGTGTTGGTTTGGACATGTGTTACGTATGCCGTCACGAAGAGACTGGACCTTACCGTGGTGTGACGGTTTGCGCACCTCAGCGATCCATTGAGCTATACTGGAGAGTGTCCCGCGATA
>NW_008751759.1:482468-522063 GCF_000715545.1 Opisthorchis viverrini
TTGTATGGGTGCGAGACATGGCCTCTTCGGGTAGATGATGTGAGTTGTCTTCAGGTTTTCGACCACCGATGCCTCAGAAGCGTGGCTGGTTGTGGATGGCATCGGTGAAGCATCGGTGTTGAACACTTTTGTCATGCTGTCGATGATGATGATGATGATTCGGCTTATCAATGGCCGCAATCCCCTTGTTTTCCTTAAACTTACGTCCTACTCCACAAAATCTTCGAATTATGCTCGTTTGTATACGAATTCGGTTTTTACTAGCTGAACTTTTCGTATTCTTTTTCAACCGAATCTGTTTCAGTTGGTACAATATATTATTTGGGGGAGCCAGATATTCGTTCTTAAATCACAAAGCTCAGCTCGTCAGACTGAGTAATTCGACGCCGGACAGGCACACACTAAAACGCTCAATAAGCCCTTCACGTGAACGAATTTACGATCACAACCAAGTCTTCTTTTGTTCCCAAAGTGATTTCCCGGACATAACATGACGGTTGTTGAATACTCTTTTAAAGAATTTTGGGTTATTTTTTAACTCTTATCCTGGTCTATCCGGATTAGTCAATGAAGGAGATTACAGAATCCGCGAATATACACTCATCTGCAAACTAAGCTGGTTCTTTCGAGAGACTCACCTGGAACCCAGCTGAATCTCTCGTTTGTGATGTTCTCAGGCAACTGAATGTGCTGCACCAGGCCGCCTCATGTTTCAGTCGCAACGATATTCCAGATGTCGTGATACATGTATATATTTGTAATGTACTACTCATAAGGTTGCTGAAAATCCGTCGACAGCCCACTACCGGATTCGCCCTTTTTGGGGCTCATCAGGTCTGAGAACATCACAAACGAGAGAATCAGCTGGGTTCGAGGTGAGTCTCTCGAAAAAGCCAAAGTAGTTTGCAAATGAGTATATATTCGCTGATTTCGGGCAATTTGGCTTCAAGTAGAACAGGAGGTTGACGGAAACTCGGAGACTGCGCCTACCTGATGAGCCCCAAGAAAGGCGAAACCGGACGTGGGCTGTCGGCGGAGTTTCAGCAACCTTATGAGGAGTACATTACAAAGATTACAGAATCATCTTAACCGGCAGTTTTCACCTGCTTACTTCACTTACCTCTACACATTTGTTCATTTAGGAAGTAAACATGCAATTGACATTTCCTTCTGTAGGTGAAGCCTGTCTGTATTAAAAAGTCAAGTATTGCCTCATCCCTGCTGGGAATTACCAGCAGTACACATCTCACGAAACTTAGAGTGTTTCGAACCGTCCACTTCCGGTCAGTAGTTGGAAATTGAGTTTTTGGGCCATGAGAGGCTAAACGGCAGTGATTAGCCCCACGCACCCTTCGGTCAGGCAGTGACAACGAGCTTCGGGGGCCAGTCTTGTTCCACTACGCTGCCTACTGACGTTTCGATTAGGGGCTGTATACTTGAATATACAAGCGTTTTGAATCCTAATCAGGTTAAGATATCCGTGAATCAGCCCTTCCAAGCCTGGAGCCCTTGAGGAATCCGTTGTGGACTTCCAAGCATTTGATGGACGTCAACTTTAGATTACAATTTGCCTCTTATACAGCAACAACCCCCAAATTAATCGATTCCTGGGATAGTCTGGTAAAACAAATATTTGGCAAACAATTTACCAGATAACCGACTGTGATAAAAATATCCACAACGTGGAAATTCAATATGATACTACAACTTGTAATGAACACCAAACACCCCTTCCTTGTGAGTAGATGGCATCGTTGAAAAACCGTTTTCAGCTCACACGGCAGCTGTTCTTGTTTCACAACCTCAAACATTTGTATGGATCATTGCGAAATGTTCTGAAAGCCAGTTTGTTACAAAATTACACGTCAAAAAACCGTGCGAAATGTCTGAATTCAGGTTACGGGGCCGCGTTGGGATAAACAATCACCCGAAAACGCGATATCCCGATGTTCTCCTTTCAAGATATTCCTAATGTTCTTCAAGTTCTGTAGTTAAAGGTCAATTAAAGGTCTGCAAAACTAAAATGTTGATTATAGTGACAATGAACTAATCACAAAAACACGCATTTGAGAGTAAACTGAGAAATTGTCAATCATGAATGACAAACCTTCCTGAAAGAAGGCTTACAGTGATGGCTACAGGACTGATCTAATTTGTCGCCAACAAGGATTGGGAGTAGCTTGGTTCCCAATGGATTTTTGAGATTCATATACATAGGCATCAAATGGATCGATCAACATATAGCCGGTTGATGAGTACAATGGTCATGAAAAGGTTCGAACCGGTGCCCACTGGCTGGAGTAACAAAAGGATGGATCCAGGTGTTGTGAATGTTGAATTCCGTTGGCCTCGCAAGGCCAAGACGAACCTGGTATCTGGACTGGCCTCGCTGTTGACCGTCGGCTCGCAAGGCCAAGACGAACCTGGTATCTGTGTAGGATGTTCCAAGGACACTGACGGATGCGATTTGTGGAAGCTTCTGCTAAATCCAACATCAGGATTACACTAGACTGGCCTCGCTGTTGACCGTCGCGGCATTCACTGATGCTCTGTTCAACACCGTTGGTGTGCCATACACCATGCTATTCCACCTAACTACTGGTCTCGAAAACGGTCACGTGTGCCAGCCCTCTCGAGAGCTCCATAAAAGCAGCTAGACTGTTCGACATGAACAGTTAGTCCATCCTTCACTGACTGTCTCATCAGACAACGGCCAACAAGGCTTGTTTAATGTCCAACAGCACTTGTAAGTTTTAGTGAGCTTGCATTTTCACAGCTAGCCATCCGTTTTTATGTGAGTCT
Organism: Opisthorchis viverrini; assembly: GCF_000715545.1. Classification (NCBI taxonomy): domain Eukaryota; kingdom Metazoa; phylum Platyhelminthes; class Trematoda; order Opisthorchiida; family Opisthorchiidae; genus Opisthorchis; species Opisthorchis viverrini. The sequence goes on from NW_008751759.1 coordinate 485,271, forward strand.
TAAATTTATTGGCTCTGTGGTGGGTACGGTTGGTTTACAAGAACTGAGAATGTTTCACGATAGTTTCGTCTCTTCCTGTAAAGTGTCCACACTAAATGGGTCCCCCGAGGTTATAGAAGGAAAGCTTGATGAGTTGGCAACTAACCGCTAGCAACCTAGTCTCTCGTAGACTTCCCGTCATATGGTGTCGCATTGATCAGCATTCTATAACAACGTCATGCAAGAGCATCTACGCTATTTCTAAACTAAAGTTTTTACCTACCAGACAGTCAAACTATAAAAGAAGTACAAATATATTGTTCGGCAACAGCCACTATGGCTGACGTGAAAATTACTAAGCAATGTCAATTTGATTAAAACTGAACAAACAACCTAATCAGTATACTTGTAATACACTACTCATAAGGTTGCTGAAACTCCGCCGACTGCCCACGACCGGTTTGGCCCATTTTGGAGCTCACCAGGTAGGCGCAGTCCCCGAGTTTCCGTCAACCTTATGTTCTACTTGAAATCAAATGGCACGAAATTAGCGAAACCAAACGAATTTGGTTTTTGGAGAGCCTCACCAGCTAAATCTCTCGTTTGTGATGTCTCCAGTAGTCTTTTCTTCCAAAATCGAAAGAGGCATTTTCGTAGTCGAGCCGCTCTCCCCTGAGCACGCGAATTCTTACACATCGGAGCATTCAGAAAGTCTACGTTTAGACAGGTTCATGAGTTCATGACCAACGTTGCACACATTTGCTGACTTTCGACTATTTCTATTGCTTCTCTAAGACAAACAAACTTAAACATGTCAGTGGAAGGCAAACTGCCCCTAAAAATCATTCTCTCCAGGTATAAACACCTTTTCCGTCATATCGAATACTGATGTGTGTCCAACCAGGATCATCATCAGCATCGTCATCATCATGATCATCGTCATCACTGGAGACAGAAACATCAACGTTGATACTACACTGCCTTAGAACCACAAAGTTACACCTGAAGAAGATTGAACGAGGAAGGGGATCTGGTGCTGGTCCAGCGTGTGTGCGTCCAGGCGCCTTAACTCTCAAACGCTTAATCAGGCAATTTGGAAAGAACTGACTTCACGGAAGTTGTGGACATAGACCAGCCGCAATTTCTTGCAATGTCTCCAGCCAAGCTCAGGGGGTCACGGGAGTGAAGGAAAGAAACCCTAGTCTTGGTAGACGATGTTTCGATATGCAAAGCCAAACTGCCCTTCCACTGCAGTTGACGTTGTTGACTGTTTCACGTGACAGAATTACTTGCTAAACAACCGCACACCTGTCCACGAAATCGCCGAAGCCATTTGAAACCAGCAAGGGTTCCAAGAAATGGGTGGTTGAGAACATAAAGACGCTTCATCCACAAGTTTTCAATAATTTGTTACATCTCGACTTGTTTTGGCTTTGTCAAACGTGAAATTCAGCTACGCAGTCGAATCTGCCAAACCCTCGTAAATAAGCTGTTCTCTATTAGGTATGGCCTCCCGGCGTTTGTCGTTAAAACGCCATTCCCTTGCATATCGGACACGTTTTTTGACACACGGGTTCACCAGGTAGCAGTGAGTTAAGTCGAAAAATAGTCCCGTCCAACAAGTTCGCTGTTGACTGGAGGCTTCTTGTAAGGAGGGAATGGTAACCTGGTTGTATAAAAACCTAAGTTTGCGAACGTTTTCTATGAGGTACTTTTTGATGACGTCTTCTTCACCCATGCAAAAAACTGTCCATCTAAGAGGGTTAGTTCATCGTCCCGCTTAATTATTTCTGTTGAATTTACGGAGAGGTAATCTGTTACGTATTTCCGGAAATAAGAGCGAATCAATCGCACGCACGCACGCACACACATGCACACACCATATCAGCATAAAATCGATTATTTTTTAAAAAGACCTTACCCACCAAAGGGGCAATACCTTCTAATTTGGTCATGGTATAAATCAGCCAATATCGTTTCAAACTGTGGTCATGTGGTCACTCCATTCAGCCATCTGATAAAGGTCACCGGGAGAATTTGATGACAGACTAAGTGTGGGCACCCTATAGGAGCGTTCGATTTGAAGCAGTGTACTTCAGACATGCAATTCCACATACTGTGACCACAATAAAACACCTTGAGTAGCGGGAACTTTCAACCGAATGATGGAAAGTGGGGTAGAAAGTGAGTAAAGAAAGGATAGAGATTCTACAAGCCGTATGGGACTTTTGTTTGAGAGTCCCCCAGTGGGAGAGCCCGATCAGCATTGCTTGCGTGTTTCATTAGGGTTCCTGAAAAAACAAGCCCCACTATTTCAGTCTTTATTTACTCGACAGATGATACTGCACAGCACATTGCCCCAGTAACCTTAAGACTTGACTTTGATGTTTGTGCCTGAATGACTTATCTGTCAATTTGACTGCACTAGGCTTTCAAATTCACACTGACCAGCCCAGACAACGTGTGAGTTTTGATCCAGGGGTCATTTGACCTAGAGGAACACAGTTGGCCTCAATTCACATCTACTAAGGCTCTCAAAGTCGAAAGCAGAGCGCTTCCAAATGCAGTCTCTTGCGGTAACTAAAATCGATATTGCAGCTTATCGTGGCTTATTGTGGCACCAACCGACCTAATACGTATGACACAATCCATACTCGGGTGAGATGCGATAATGCTGGAAGCAAGTGGATCGATAATCAGAGTCCTGCCTCCGGTGAAGAAGGGATCTTGACGGGAGCTGAGTGCTGGATATGGTACGATATCCCATGCTATTTTTTGGTCACTCAGTGGAAGTCCCCTGAGGTCAACAATCTAACAGACCATAGTATTCATCAGTCTGGACCAAGTCCGAATTATTGATTGAAGAAAGAACGAAATTAATTTCTATTTTTTCAAGTGTTGTTACTGAAGTTTGTTTTGAAGCGCGTTATGTTGAGGCCATTTTCACGACGTTTGTGTTAGGTTGGAGAACATCATCAGTGAAAACGAACAATTCCCAATACGGAAGTTTAGTTCCCGCACCCCAAATGAACCTGTCTTCGGATGCCGTTGGCGACATATGGGGAGTCGTTTCATAAGTCTGTAAACAGACACCGAGGAATATACACTAATTTGCAAACTAATTTGGTTTTTTCGAGAGACTCACCTGGATCCCAGCTGAATCTCTCGCTTGTGATGTTTTCAGGCAACTGAATGTGCTGCACCAGGCCACCTCATTTCTCAGTCGCTACGATATCCCAGATATCGCGATACATGTCTATAATTGGAAACATCACAAACGACAGAATCAGCTGGGTTCGAGGTGAGTCTCTCGAAAAAACCAAATTGGTTTGCAAATGAGTATATATTCGCTGATTTCGGGCAATCTGGTTTCAAGTAGAACAGCAGGTTGACGGAAACTCGGAGACTGCGCCTACCTGATAGCCCCGAGAAGGGCGAAACCGGTCGTGGGCTGTCGGCGGAGTTTCAGCAACCTTATGAGGAGTACATCACAAATATGGACACCGAAGACCAGCAGCTCACTGCGGCAACTAGTCGCGGCAATAAATGTGAGTGTACATGAAAACACGTGACTGGAAGATCGATAGCCTTCCGCATGTAGCACATGAGTGCATCTTTCGATAGATTGAAGAAATCTCAAATTTTTACTACCTTCGTTTATGGAGTGCTGAATGCATGCAACAGTTCATTAATGACCAACCAGTACGCAAAGCTCATTCTCGGGTCGCATCCAAACCTGAACAAAGTGAAACTAGTTGACGGAGCAGGCGAAGAATTGTGTCTGTGATGGGTGAACAAGAAAAGACTGTTCTTCATTCCACCGTCCCATTTCTAAATGGTCTCTGAGAAGGCTATGGTACACTGTCGAATTTGGAAATGGTCTCTCATCTTTGTTGTCTCTGACGACCCACTTTAAAAAAACAGTGAGACAAATTGGCGCGATACTGCTTCAAAGTTGTCCGGTGTCTCTAACGGAACCTTTGGATCGATTGAGATTTTACACACACACACACACACACATAGTGTTTAGCTGTCTATTCTGTTACGATGGCCGCGATAACGGTATCACAATGCGCACTTGAAAGAAAGCATAGCCTTTGTTGTGCAGTGATGAAACATCGTGATCTTTCCGATTTAATCTGAAACAAAAATCAGGTCGACTTTGTCTACTAAAACAGCACTATTATTAGGGCAGCTGGAGGACAAAAAGTCAAGGCCAGTACTCCTTCATTTTGTCACTTTGGCATGGTCGCAACTCAAGGAGGATAATCTCTTGGAACAGTCAAGTACTGTTTTTTCGTGCAAAAACTAGGCTGTATTCTCACTTTCAATGATGCATAGAAGCAATAAATATTTCTGTCTTTACTCCATATCCATCCAAAAATATATTTACCTTCATTTGGTGATATGATGATGCTCTACACAAGTTCTGTTCTACGCAAAAGTTATCACCATGTTTGACCTTTATCTTGCATAAGGAAACAGCCCATTGCTAGACTATACCTGACTTCTGCAAACTAAGTTGGTTTGCGAAAGACTCACCTGCAACCCAGCTGAATCTCTCGGTTTTGATCCAGCTCGGGTTCAAGGTGAGTCTCTCGCAAAACCAAATTAGTTTGCAAATGAGTTTATTACACCAATTTCATGCAATTTGGGGCCTACCTGATGAGCCGACCAGGGGCGAACCCGGTCGTGGGCTGTCGACAGATTTTCAGCGACCTTATGAGTAGTACATTACAAATATACCTGACTTCGTTAACACGTATCTCCGTCTGTCTCATGTATACCGGATTGCACGCCTGATTAAACGAGACCGAAACAAAGTTAAGCAGACTTGGAATGTTGTCCATGCGGTTTCGACTTACGGCTAGGCCGCTGTTCACGTGCTGAAGTTTAAAATCTGTTCACGAGATTCATGTGATCAGCGTAAAGCTTCACGTATTGACCGGCGCCCAACAGTCGGAAATGATACTGGATAATCTGGATGATTACCGTGAACTACAGTAGACACCGAATAATACCAAACAGTGTGATGAACTCTAATTTCTTGGCAATTTTGTACATGGTTCCGCTTACTTCCGAAATTACTGAAAAAGGTACAAAAATGGCCCGAGTGCGTGTTTAAGGACAGTCGTACTCAACCCAGACTGCATATCCGTAGCAGGAGGAGTAAACTGTAATTCGCTCTGAAATGAATGGCTGAGGCGCAATGACAACAAAAATTTTATGGTCTACTTTCTGGACGATGCAAACATCATGGCTACTGCGGTGTAATGCTTCTTCAGACCATTTGAAAGAAGATGTTACTTCCGGAGGATGGTCGGCAGAAAATGAAGAGGAGTGACAAAAGTCGTTAAAATGCAGTTCTCTTTTGTCCCTTCAGACAATGTTCAGGACAGATGGGACCCATAGTTTCTGTCCAGATTGCCTGAATGAATGTCTGGAGGTGTAGGCACCTCGGAATGATTGTGTTAAGCTAGCACTAAGTCCCTCCCCCATCCACCTTTATTCTTTTCTTTACAATAAGGCTTTCAAATAAGTCATGGCTGTACGGCAGTGAAGCATTGGTGTTGAGCACTGATGTCATGCTGTCGTTGATGATGATGATGATGATTTTGGTCTCTCTCTCGATGGTGATTTCTCCAGGTGTCGACAACCACACGAAGAGATTTATCTAAAGGCTATCAAAAGCATCTCCTATAGATTTGTCGAGATCTGTGAGCTGGTTAGGGCGGGGAGAATACCGGTTTTTTTCACTAGGACTCATACTGATTAGCCGGTAAGTTTTTCCATGCATAATGCCATCGTCAATTCTGGAGAATACGCATCGAGAATCATTTAGAAGCTGTGATCATGAGAAGACAGGATACATTGGTGCAGTGATCTATCTGGGGTTATCTGGGGATGTCAACAGAGTACTTCCTACATCAAGCCAGATTTTTCATTTCGATTACCTTTCTCGTCTTAGAAGGTTGCTTTTGAAAGTAACATGTAGCATGAGGATTACAACACTCCCGTTAGTGATGGCGCCAGCCAAATTCACCGTGATGCATTCCAACAATTCTACAGTTATTTGTACTTCACGTGATTGGAATGTGAACAAGAATCCTCCTGATTATTGAGCATGCATTCTGACTCACGTGATAAACATCAAAGGCCGAGGCACAAGTAGCAGCGGTCACGTGAAACAGCTCCTTGGACTTTCCCCCGGTAATTGCACGCACGTCTCAGAATGAAGTGGGCGATAAACAAGTGGGCGTCAACACAATAAATTGTTGAGTTGTTCTTAGAAATCAGAGCTAAGGAGATAAGATTCATTTTCTCAATTATCTTTTCAGTCTGTACGTGTGATTTCCTGTTTGTTGAATTATATGACGATTGAGGGAGACCTCTTGAGGTCTTATCCCCGTGGCCCTGAGATATGTGAGCTGCCACAGCAAAGCCCGGAAGAATGAAATATCCGCTATAAGAGTCCGGGGACAGCTTTCCAGACTCAGCGGTCTGAGTCTTTTTGTTTCGATTGTACGAGCGAGTCTGTTAATCACACCCGCTTGCAACAATCTCATGGAAAGGCACTTCATCAGGAGGGCCGAATCTCGATATTGATACAGTCAATCCGAAATGGGTCGCTGAACAAGAGCGATCGAAGCCCATTGCTAAGGCTCTGTGATGTTTTCAAACGGGTAAAAAGGAACTGAATCCCACCTCAAGTGCCTCTTCCTCATTTTTTTCATTGGTTAGGTTTCGAGATGACTTTTAGGATTGGGTTACAATGCAACCAATAACCCCTCAATTGTTGGGTGTGTTTCGCAAAGTCATGGCAACAACCAGATCCGCTGTATTCCGTTTTCGCCTTGCTCACGATTCAGAAAGTGCGGTGGATAGTTGGTCTGACAATTTGAATTATCTACCAAACTGGAAGGGGGCGCTTATTCGACTCAACTTAGTGGCACACATGTTGCACAGCCGAGGATCTCACGAAGTTTACTAGAGTACATTTTCAAAAGTCCCCTCTAGTTTGAGTTTTCTGGGTAACCTTGAAAACAGGCGATGTGAGTCGTGGACTTTTACGTTCAATTTTAATGAAGACTATGGGAGTCCATTTGTAAAGCATAGTATTCTTCCAGAATCTGGTGGTATGAGTTGCCCCACCAATGTGGACAACAGATTCCGAATCAAAATCAGTGTGAGATCACGCCACGTTTCTCATGAGTGACAAACCTTGTCACTAAACGTAGATACCGTGCTTACGTGCCGTGAAATATGTGCCGCAATATGTGTTGATCCTCATTTAGAGGACTAACTGTTAGTTCTCGTGGCATTTTTTTCGTTGATGTTGGAAGATTGCTTTGGATGACAGCGTATTTTGTGCATCGCTTAGGTCCGTCCAACTGTTTGCTCTACTAAGGTTTCACTAAGAGATGATTGACCCATTTAGTTTGTTGTTCGAGATAACAGTTTAAAAAAAGCTCTGCAGTTTGGCCTTATTTCAGATGTGCTTACTGGTTCCTTGTCAGCTGTAATAACCGCATACTCGTCGTACGGTGGTTCTGCCACACTTTCGTTCACCGATGATTTGGGGAGAGGGGGGAGGTAGCTGCGCATTGCAGGCGCGAGCTGGTAAGTTGGTGCATAAATCCAGCACTGTCAGTGGACTGTCAAGTGGGGGGTGGTGGAAAAGGAGCTATGCATTGAAGGCAATAGCTTGGGTGCACGAGCGCCATTGAGGGCGCGACTGGGCCATGTCTGACAATGTCTCCAGCCATTGATGTGGCCCGTCTCGGGGTCCCCATCCAGGAAGACGACCATGACCAGCGCAGCTGAGTTTGCTGGTAATGGCTCTCACACTTCGCTGCCAAGTCATTGTTTGACCGCCTCTGGCTCTCTTCCACCCTTCACGTGGTTGTGCGAAAAAAGCCCTTCGAGGAAGTCGGTCGACTGGCATACGCAGCACGTGGCCAAGCCAGCGCAACCCATTCAGTTTGATCAGTTCATCTATCGAGGGTGAGTTATTTCTCCCGAATACCATTCGACGTACTTCAGAATTGCTGATCCGGTGTTCCCACCAGATTCAGGCAATGCTCCGAAGACATCGATGGTCAAACACTGAAAGTCTTTTGACGTCCTCGGAGCGCAGCGGCCAGGTTTCTGATCCATATAGTAATATGGAGCGCACCGCAGCATTGTAAACTCGACCCTTGACAGAGAAGCTGATGTCACACCTACGCCACAGGTGACGTAGGTTCGCAAAAGCTGCTCTGGCCTTCCCAATCCGGATGGAAATCTCATCTTTCGCGAGACTACCGGGACTGATATATCTGCCTATGTAAACAAGTTTGTCTACTACCTCAATCGGTTCATCCGCAAGCATGAGGCTAGGGTTCAAGCCCACCCAATCTTTCAGTAGCACTTTATACTTGAGTATCATATGTCCTGCATCACAGCCTTAAAGTAGGATTTTGGAGGTTAGGCATAAGGACGACGGATGTACTGACGGTGTAAGACAAGGATTTACATCGCAAATCCTCAGGTAATATCGCCGAGGGCGTAGCCTCACCTAGTGCATTCAACGGTGTAGCTGTAGAAAATTTGTACATCGCTGATATTGTTGATCTGTGGTCTTGGGCGAAGCTGTCAGTCGGGCTGACCGGACTAGTTAGAGGTACGAAAGTCTGCGAGATTCGGTGTAAAACCACCGGAACCACCAGTCCTCCGACGGATTGGAAGATTCGAGTGTTCTGATTTTGAATTCTCTACGATCGAATCCAGTTTCGGATTGGCTGTTTTTGTTGCGTGAATCGTTTGCATGATTCCGTGAGTTATTTTTTTGGTAAACAACGGATGATTAGACCTAGCATTAAATATATGACACGATGTTGTTTATCAAAGTTCGATGTGGGACACGGGCTGTGCTAACTCACATTTCGTTCATCTGACTTCCCATAGGTGATGGTTTATGTCTGATTGTCTGTGTGAAAGTACATTTTGACGATGTGTGCAATGTGTACAGGAACTAGGTGTGCCATTCTGTAACGGAATACTGACAGATTTGTAATGATGTCGGTTCATAGGTCATTCCACCACACGAACTCATCAAGTAATTTCGCCACTCTCATCCAATGAGACCGTAGATAAGGCGGTGTTATCATTTTTGGATAGACTGAAAAACACGATGGTTCGCGACAAATGCACTCATTTGCATATTGAACCAGATTTCGCGGTAGATTGAGATGAATCTCTCGTTCGTGTGCTGCACAAAGGCCACCTATGTTCCAGTTGGTACGATATTAGACATATCGAGGTATATTTTCATAAAGGAGCCACTTTTTGACAGAAAATCGGGAGCTACGCCTATCTGCTGGACCCCAAGAAGGGCAAAACCGGTCGTGGGCTGTCAAAGAATTTTCAGCAACCTTATGAGTATTGCATTACATGTATACATGTATCGCGATATCTTGAATATGGTACCAACTAAAACATGAGGCGGCATGGTGCAGCGCATTCCGCTGCCTGGAGATTCAGCTGAGCTCCAGGTGAGTATCTCGCAAAACCAAGTTTGTTTGCAAATGAGTGCATTTCGCTGAGAGCCAAAGAACTGTTCATCTGTCAGGGTACATTGATTGGATAGGTGTGACGCATTTGACCTTTGCTTCATCCGATGTGAAGGTCATTCCTTACCCGATTCTGTTTACACGAAGTGTGTCACCTCGCCGACTGATATGCGGGTTAATACTGTTCATGTCCCTCTATGGTTATCTGAGACTTCAATCTTCACCTGGTGACCGTTCCGCTTAGGAGCGGCCTTGTCTGTACTGGACCTCCAGTTGGCTGGATATTTCGTCACGTTGGGTTTTTGGATCCCTCGCACGGAGCACGTAGTGCGTGTTGATCTGACGGATGCGGGTGCTGGTCACCCACGGTTTCGCCATTTGGCAAAATATCTTGGTGAGATGTGCACTCGGCGCGCAACTCTGTCAATGCGTTCACATGATATGTGATCACAGATGGTGAAATCATGCTTCTGGATACACACCGGGTGAACGGAAGATCCGAATGAAATTTGTACGCCGTGTTCTTCAACCAAATGTGTTGTGTTGTTGAGTCGACTGAGCCTGCCTCAATATGAGCAATGGCTCAACCGAGTTCCGTGGTGGCTGGTGTTTAGAAAAGTGTACAGAGCATCACTTCATACGACAGATGCGATCAGTCTTACGTATTATGAAAGATGCTTGTGAAATCTCGGTTCCTTTTTGGGAAGTGACCTTGAAATACAACCTTAGAAAGGTTTTCGATTGAGACTTCCTTCTCTCAGTGAAACCACTCTTCCTGCAAAGCCGAGAAGCAATGTACAGCTGGTACAGGGGACAGCATGGCTTAGTGGTTAGAGCTCGAATCTACTCTGCAGGTGATCTATGGTTCGAACCCGACCTCTGCTTCTGGGCTTCCCCTGTCTAGGCTTGGGCAACCTGGCAGTATCCCAGCCTTCGTGCTCCCTTCTGGTGGCATGGCAGTAAGGCACCGATTGTTTTTTCTCGTTCTAGTTGGAACTCATTAGCAATATGCATCTCGAAAAAATCCAGAGAGTCTCGTATCCGCGGCTTTTATGATCAGTGGTTGGACACGTAACCCGTTGGTCACGAACGGCTGAAGCGCAGTGTGGTTTGCCTGCAACATTCAACTGTCTCTTATCTGTTGCGCAATTCAAGGTTTACTGAAGGGAACCACTGCCCCTGAACTTGTTTGAACCGCAGAAAAGTCCCACATAAGTCCCGTTTCTTGACAGGAAATACTCTGGCACCATCGATCACCCGTCTGGTCACGTGTTTTCCAGTCCCCGAAAGAAGATCGACACAGGTGGATGATAAACTTTTATTCTGCAATTAGAACGGCTGATATATTTTTCCACAAAGCTTATTTCGATTCTCAAAGTAACAGTGTGGCCCCTCAACAAATGCACACATTTTCTCTAGGCGATTACCTTTGAAGGCAAGCTGGGGTACCCAAACCAGTTCCTCGTTTTGACACAAGAAGCTGCGCACCTGTGCAAAAAATGCCTGCGAAAGGCTTCGATTCATGAAAAACGGTTTGGTGCAACACAAAATGATACCCCCCTCCCCGAAAAATGTCAAGGATCCAATAAGTGACGCACACGCTGGTATGGTTATGATGGGAATTCTTCTTATTACCAAATACAATCTGTGCCAGCAAACGATCCTAAGCCTTTTGTTGTTCGAGGAAAGGTAATCGAATACCGAAACACCTTGTTTCAGAGTTGATTGCTTTCCTCAAAGCGTCAAATTACTAGGAGCTGTTCTTTTCAGTAGTGACACCACTCCGGTGCATGGCTAAAATGCCAGCCGAAGGCAGCACCAGGACTGAATTGCTGTCTAGTCGTCCAAGTTGAGATGCAAGGCCTGGTTTGAACCTCAAACCTTTCGTTTAGCAGGTCTCCACCCTAAGCACTAATTCGCCTCGAGCTCTTTGTCTAACTTGTCTGATGCTCTGAGACATTCTTTTCATCAAACCGACTGTCTTTATTATTCCGTCCTAGCCGAATCTCTTCAATGAGCCCCAATAAATTTTGTGATCCAATGAACTCCGGTCTCTGCAAGTATCCATTCCAACTTCTCACTTTATGGACAAGTTTTCGTGAGCAGTTACGATTGCGTATACACAGTGTGAATCTACGCCTTTCCCATTTGAAACTATGCCCTCGGTTGCGGCCACACGTTGTAGGTGACAGGAGCGAAAGCCTATCGACAGTTTTATACCTTTTACTTTCTGTTTTATCTCACGAATTATCTATGCCATTTATGGGGATGCGGGAGTAGTCACTGTTAAAGGGACCTTTGTCCAATCCAACGCTATCTGAAGCGACTTTCTTTTTAGCGCGCGAAACTGTGTGTTTCAACGACCCAGTAGGTACTTGGTTTGTCCCAATCTACCTATCCGTATAGCAGGGAGTCACTACTACTTCTAAAGTGACAGACACCTTGAAGTTTCTTGAATTATCTTGTCTGATTACTTGTCACACAGTGATTCTTTACTTTGTTCTCGCTATCCCAATAAGACACGGTAGCTCCTTAGCCCCCTTCCCAGTGTTTTGCAAAGACGTGACTCAGCTGGGACAGTAATCGAGGACAGGAACATACAAACCGCTTTGTAGCACTTCTGTATGACATGTCATTCAGAAGAGGGAATTTTTGAGAGTGTTCTTTTAACCAGTTCGAAGACAAAGAGAAGAGTACTCCAACTGTTAGAAAACGCCTATAATGTGTTTTATTCTGGATGTATTGTCCGTCAGAAGCTTGCCGCCGAAAACAGTAGGCATAAATATGATGCGGAACTCAGAAATCACCTGTGCTCATTCGCGCAGAGTTTACGGCTGACGTGTATGAGGTCGAACCCAAATAAAGCCTTCAAACTTTGATGCCTAGGTAAGTAAAGGTTCTGCAATCAGCTTTAGACTGATTAACCATCAAGACACTAATTTCAATCTACAAGGACTTTTGCGAACAGATGTGACCATTTTTTTTAGATCAAATGTAGCGAAAATGGTCGAAAAACGTAAAAACACAGCCAGAAATAAATGACAATGGACAGTGATGGGAAAGCTCTCGAATGGTGGACATGACATACCATCACCTGTATGGTTACACGTCACATTTTTAGGAGTTGTTTTACTTAAGTTGTTGTCCAAATTACTCCCTCATCTTTGCCGGCTGATCGGCCGGACTCTGAAAGTCCACTGGACCCCTGAGGGTGGCGAGACTGTGAGCAGTGGGGGAATTTAGACTGAATATCCAGGTCTGGTAATAGCTGTTTCCCTTGGACTCATGCACATGCAACATATACGACCCCACAATGACTATGAACCTAACACTAACAGGATCAAGCTTACATGCGTATAAAGTATACTGGGTTGTTGAGAAATACACTCGTTTGCAAAACCTTGAACCCAGGTGAATCTCTCGTTTATGATGTTTCCAGGCCACTGAAAGTGCCGCACCAGACCGCCTCATGTTTCAGTCGCTACGATATTCAAGATATCGCGACACATGTATATTCACAAGGTTGCCGAAAATCCTTCAGCAGCCCACGACCACTTTGCCATTCTTGGGGTCCGTCAAGTAAGCGCAGTCCCCGAGTTTTCGTCAACTCATGTTCTACTTGCAACGGAAACATGAGGTGGCCTGGTGCAGCCTATCAGTTGCCTGGAAACATTACAAACCAGAGATTCATCTGGGTTCCAGTTGAAGGATATCATCAAAACGAGAGATTCCGCTGTAATGCTGTTGAGTCCTCAGCTGAAACCAATATCGTTCGCAAATAACGGTATTTTGTTTACACGAATTAGAACTGACTTCTAAGTGTCTCGAATCTGATCACTCATTGACCGCCTCTATAAATTTCAACTGGGAGAAGCGTTCGTCACTACCTAGCCACAATGGACTACTCTTGTGTGACCAGGGAATATGAGAAACGGCGGTTACAATGTGACCGTACTGCTCCTATTCTCGATTGATTTGCTCAACACCAAAATAACGTCGGATTAGTTGTTAACCGACGACTGGCGGGCAAAGTTCGTTTGTCAGCCGAATAAATTTTAGTTCCGCACAATTTTTGGGATAGATCAATTAGTGGAACGCGTAGGCACCGGAGCTTTGTCTCCTCTCACTTTTTATCATCAATTTAGTAGCACAGTCTAATTGAGTCGCGGCAAATTGATGAACCGCGACAGGTAAAAAAAATCAATCTTACCTAAAATCGGTCTGTTAGTTCTATGAGTGTGAAATGATTTAGGTCACTGGGCAACTACCTAAAATCATTGAAGGCATGTGATTAAGGAATCTCTTTTATAGGCCGCTTATTAAGCGCCGATCATTACTGCTCAGAGGTGACATACTACTCATAAAGTCGCTGAAAAATTCCTGATATCTCACGAGGCATAGAATTCAGCTGGATTCATCCGAGTCTTCTGTCAGGACCGAATTTGTTCAGAAGTACATTTTGACAGGATGTAATGCGATTTATGGCAACCTCGTTCAGATCGGAATGGGGACAACCTGGGAGGTGGCGGTGGGAGTCTAAGCACACAAAGTTCCCGGAAGAACATTTTCAAACACATTTATTCTTTGTGGGGGGGGGACAAGCGACCGTCTTATTGGCGTCTTTTTTGGTTTTTGTGTTAATCATTTTAGACAATTTTGTAATACCCAGCGTAATAAAATCAATCGCTGCAATGAATCAGGGAACCATGATGTGCACCCCGTTCTGCTTGCTTATCAACGAATCACGCCCCACGTTGTTTTCATAGAAGCCCAACCGTTTTCCTCGGATGCCAGGGCACAATAACGCGTAGCTTCAATTGTGTTTCCTGCGAGAAAACAATGAAATGGGCCGTCATAACCGGATTCATCAATGACCCATGCGCGGATGTGTGCGGATGTACGGATGGATCATATGTTCTCTTCAGGAGAAGCACTGCACGACGGCTTCACCTCTGTTTGAAATCAGTGTGCACCTCAAAAGCCTTAGTTTATTCTGGAAGGCTTGACCACCCTACTGGTACTCAGAAGAGAGTGACTTTTTGGCTTTTCCGCATGGACTGGTTTCACTTATACGACGAAATATTCATCAAAATTCCAAAAACTGTCCAGACAACTGTAGTAACGGTATTTTCCTCAGTTAAGTTCTCGGTCTGAGTCTCCCAAGCTAGCGTTCACGTCAAACCAACAACCAAAGGTGCACAAGGTCTATTAATGCCAAAAAACGAAGTCAGGAACAGTTGTACAGCGCTTCGTATATATAGCATAGGCGGTTATAACTTTCTGGAATTTGTGACGCGTTCTGGATGCGCCATTGGCATTGGCATTCGGTATTTGGCCAATACTGGGTCATGATTGGCTGTTGGGTCAAGATTCTCGACCAATCAGATCTCGTCTTGATACCGGACCGGCAAGCGTCCCGAATTCTTGGCCAGTCTCGTGCGGGCTAGGCTTATCGGCCGTAGCAGCGCCTGAAGACGTGCGGTTCGAAATTTACAAAACTGAAATAGTTTCTGACAACCGCTGTATAAAATTCTCCGTTTGCTACCATGAGAATGTGCCGGACATTGGCAAACGTTTGAGAACTTAGGCGTTTAAGAAAGATGATGAAACTGGGTAATCAGTGAATTAGATATGTGGAAAGCAGGACGGTAAATGAGATTTCTTAAACAAGGACAATTACAGATAAATAAATACTAATGACGAAAAACGTCACCAGAATGCCAGAATCCCGTGACCCAAGTAGACTAAAGAGCCTGGGACTTTTCAGAATTACTCTCGGAGTACCCGCTGCGACAGACAGGCATGAGAATCATAAGTGTGTATGTTTGTGGGCATCAATACTACTTGTTTACACATTTCAGTAGTACCAAAATCATTGGTATCCTTGAAATCGTCGTAATAGCTTTGAAACTACCTCACTGGACGTATCAGTAGGATCACATTACTGCAAATCCTCTACAGCCGGCTTTTTGTAGCGTTGGTAGCGGACCGCCTGCCTTGCAGTGCGCCATCCCTGGAATGCACTAGACATCTTAAATGCGCATAAGTATGCGGTGTTCCTGAGGTTTTTTTGCAATAGAAAACTTTCGAGTCACACAAAGATTGTTTTATTCAAAACATTTTTCTTTGAGGGTTTTCTATCGCAACAAGTCAACATAAAATTGCTACAGCAAATTTCTGAGATCTACGAAACTGCTTGTATACACAACGCGAATTGAGCCAAGTGTGTTGAAGGAAGCTGGAAACTGTTTCGCTTCGTTTGTGTGATATGCGCGTTGCAATCAATGGTCTTTTGAGTCTTTCTTTTAAATTTTCAGTCGATTGCCAAGTGTGTTGAAGGAAGCTGGAAACTGTTTCGCTTCGTTTGTGTGATATGCGCGTTGCAATCAATGGTCTTTTGAGTCTTTCTTTTAAATTTTTCAGTCGATTTTTTGTCCCGATTGGTTCTTATCATTTCGGCAGGAAGATTGTCAGACAATTGGTTGTCTGAACCTGCAATAGTGTTACGAATGACTTTCCAAGAACATTGTCATCTAAACCACATTCATGACACCTGCAGACAATTCTAGTACGTCAGACTGGAAAACGATCCTGACCCTAGATTTACTGGCAGTGCAACGTGTCCGCATCTCTGAGCCTGCCTGCTTGGTTTTCTGCAGCCGACCGACCTTATCAGCAGTGCTACTGGCAGCCATAACTATCGAGGAAGAAGAGGTGAGTTCTGTTGTCCTCATCTCTTCAGAACCCGCGAGTAGATCCTATCGTCTATAAGAATCACTGAATCACTCCCTGAGAGGGGGGCTAAACATACTTCGTTCTCACAGAATAGCAACTCAGTTACAACTCAGTTACATCAGCTGATTCACAAAAGAACGGAACCATTTTTAATGCGACTCCCTTTCGTTTGTATCACATTCTCTGTGCTCTGCTATGGGTTTTCCCAGTTGCTCGATCTGGTCAAATTTGAAGAATCTGTTTGAGCTCCTCGCAGCGTTATCAAAAACATTTGCGTCGGCTTCGTATTTATCAGCTCACGTGGTTCTCTCAGAGCAAGATCCCTTCAGGAGCGAAATCAACCCGCGAGACCTGGAACAAAATACACGCTTGTTCAAAAGATGTGTCTCATCCACAAGAAAGGCGACTCCAAATCTCCTCGTGACGCAAATTCGCCAACAAATACAGATATGCGAATTTCGTTCACTGGGCTTACTTGTACTTTAACGAAGACTAGGTATCTACATAGATTTCCTCCCCCAGCATAGTGCTAGTCCCGTACTGTTGTTTTTACTCGTGAACACAGCTATCCAGATGAAAGCATTTGTGTTTGGTCCCCCGTGAGTGCATCTGACGGTTAGCCCCCCCCCTCGCAGAATGGACTACATCGATTGATACTCCGTTAGCTTGTGAGCAACCTAACCATAGTGTTTTGCTCTTTAGAATACACCTACAAGGTCATTTAGAAGGGTGCGCTCTGAAATAAGTGCACATTGTAAACCATGACCAGTGTTTTGTGCCAAATGGAAGAACGATAGCTAGTGAAACGCTGAATGTTTCGTGGTGGCCCCTGAAGAGGTCAGGTACTTTATATAGAACAGGTTTCACGTCCGCACGGGGCAAACACAAATGTGTACTTGTTACCTCAGTATACAACGCCATCCTTGTCAAAATTCTTCAGGAGATCAAATTATCCATATTTGCTATAAACGAGTATAAATGTATACACGGTGTCATGAATTTGCAGAGCCAATGGCCGGTAGTATTTTATATGATTATATATATATATATAATGCTATATGATAATAATTATTTCGACCCATTCGCCTATCAACTGGGTTTTCACGAAAGACTCAACTGAATCTCCTGTTTATGGTGTTCTCCAACTGAATGTGCTGCATACGAGCCGCTTCATGTGTAATTTGGTACGCTATTCGAGATGTCGCAGGATACTACTCACAAGGTTGCTGAAAACTCCTCAAAAGCCCACGACCGGTTTTGCCCTTCTTGAGACTCATCAGGCAGGCACAGTCCCCGAGATTCCGTCAACCTTATTCCCTACTTGAACCCAAATCGGACTGATTATGACGAATACACTCGTTTGCAAATCAACTGGGTTTTCAAGGGAGATTCAGGTAAATCTCTCCTTTATGATAATTTCCAACTCGAAGGTAGAACACAAGGTTGACGAATACTCGGGGCTTCAAGAAGGGTGAGACTGGTAGTGGGCTGTCAAAGAGTTTTCAGCGACCTTGTGAGTAGTCTCCTTCAGGACCATACATGACAAGTGGTCTTTGTTCTCGAGTGGGTCTAGTGCAACAATTTGAAATTGACTCCTTTCACGGCATTATTTTCTATTCTGGGATCACTAATGAATGGAAACACGGCAGGATGTAGTAGTATAAACTGTAGTATGCAAAATCCCTTTCAATTCTCCATCAGACACCTCAAGAATCCCTAAAGAAATGCTCTTAATTCACACCTCTCCATTTTATAATCCGGTCGAAAAGTTCAGCGTCTCTAGTTTTTTCGGACTCCATTCTAACCGGTGACTCCGTGACCCTCCTCAAAAGTACATTTTTGTAAACGTCCTAATGGTGTGTCGTAAGTTGGATGCGTTTAGTGAGTCATATTTCAAGTTAGGTAGTCTGGTCCGCTGTCCTCTAAAAGTTGGCTGAAAACAGCCATAAAATCGGTTGCACAATTTGCTATCGAAGACTCCGGTATGGAAATCAACATATAGTCCTTGATCACAGTAAGTAAAGTACACTTGGATTTCAGAATGAGACTGTAAGGTGGCTTGCTTCCAGTTCCACCAGAACCGTCTGACAAGCGAAGTCATAGGGACTGACCGACTAACTGTGTTCTTACACAGACTGTGGAGACGGGTTGCTGCCAGATGGACCTACGGGAGGCCTGAGTACGAAATACTATTCACAAGATCTGTTGTCGCACACTGTTTGCTAATAGAAAACTCAGTGAAATGACTAGGAAGGAATGTTGATGAAATAAAAAGCGAATAACATAGTGCATACATGTTACACCTAGAGCGTACGATAACCTCTGACGAGATGTTGACCCTTGTCGCCAATCGAGGGAGATGTAAGGTCAACAGACTAGCACATATCTTGCTACATGCTATCGCAAATAGGCTCTTTGATTCCTTTGGTAGTAATATAGTGTAGAATGTCTTATTCAAAGTAATCGTCGCCAGGCATGGTCCAAGATCAGTTCTGCGTGTACCCTAAACCAAATGTCTCGATTCCTCACTGTCTCCGATGTGGAATGCTGAAACGAAGTGTTCAAGTTGCACCAATCGGAGGAACGGAGTTTTGTTTGACCTCCCCCATGAGGAGACCACTCATCTGATCTCACCGTTTGAGAATCCAGCTGAATAGTTCCTCCACCTTTAGAGCGACCAAACTTTTGGAAGCATCCGGAAACGAGTTTCTCGAAATGGAATAGATGATTAGATGAAGAACAGTCCTAAAACCCGGCTAGGCTCTCACTAGTATCACACTATCTGGTGTCAGATAACCCAGTGTCAAGACAGAACACGGGTCACAGTGGGCCTATTCAGGGAAAGTCAAAGTCTTCGTATTTGTTTATATAGCTAGTTGTGAGATTTCAGACCGATTTGAGCCAGACTTTTGATGTGTAAAATACGACAGACAATAATTTGGGATGAAGCATATATATATAGCCACCTCTAGATCAACCATGCTCCACAGAACTTGGAAAAATCCTGTGAGAATCTTGTGTTGTGGGGCTAACTTTCCCCCAGACACTGCAGGGGTCATCATCACCACCAAAAATGGAATAACATCATCAGTGTTCATCATTGATCCATCGCCGTTTTATGTAATTCATGGTTGAACGTGGGCCGGGATGCTGCTGGGGAGTCCAAATGTAGACAGGAGGACACAACCTTTGATTCAAAAGGCTGACTAAAAGACAGGGATGTCTGGCAAGGAATTCAAATGCATCACCATTTCTACGGAACAAGTCGCCTAACCGCCAACTTGCAGGGTCAGGAGACCATGTTCGTCAGGCTTCTAGACGTCGACCAACCTGGTTGGAGAGTCTCTTCGAGTGTCGCATGGACACTACCCAGTGTAGCTGACGGAGGCAAGCAAACCGTCACACCACGGTGAGGGGTAATTTCAGCGGTCACTTCTACAGTGCGTAACATCGATCATCACCATACTTGAGTAAGTGGATTCCCTGTTTGCGCTTTTAGCTTGTAAAGTCTTCATGCCATCCCCATGACAGTTGTACATAACTTGACGCCGCTTACGGGCATTTAAATGACAAGAATGCACATAACGAAGATACATGCACTTACCTTAAAGATGAAATTGCAATCTCCGAGCTTCCGATTAATACTTCCGATTGTCTAAACTTGCCGTTGCGCCAGTTTGCCATCTAACCAACCTCGGCAAATTCTGGTCTGACATGGACATCGACTATCTTTTTTGTTGTGAGTAGTAGTTTACGCTCCAGTCACTCTGTTTTGAACAGTTGTCCTCCAACCCAGGCGCACGCCGTTTAGTGGGTCCACCCTGGGAGCACTAGACTCAAGTTTTATTGGAGCCCACTAGTAGCGCATATCCTTGGTCGTGCCGGAGTTTCAAATACGGGCATCTGATGTGCGAAGCGTGCACATGACCGCCACTCCGCCTGCACAGTACCTACTGGGCCCGTCCGAACTTTCCTTGTGGACAGGCGAGTATGTTCACGCTTGAGTATGCGATTGGTTTATGCGACATCTCGAACGGCGACCCATCAAATATCCTCGCTTTGTCGATCTATATCGGTCTGCTTGTCAGCCAGGTGGCGCAACAGACGCTCGAAAGTAGTACTTGGAGGCTTGTCAGGATAGACAGACAGACAGACACGTTTAAACAGTAGGATGCAACCGCGCATCACGTGATGAATCGACCATTCCAAGGATTAAGTACGTACGTCTTAAGTGAGGCTGAGCTAGTTTCGGGGGTTATGCCCTATTAGATTGAGAAATACCGGGTGATTAAGGGTGTTTCGACCAAAGTCAAGAATGCTCATTGTCGTCTTGTCCAGAATCAGACACTTTGATGCAACCCCAGCTGTCAGAGAAGCATGGTTTATCACGACAAAATCACTGCATTTGTCCCAGTTTTATGACAGCAATCTGATCCTCTATTCTCCAAACCGGAACTCTTTCGAGAACTCCTATTCCACTTAAGCTGACGAATACTGTTCTGTTCTGTACGTCAGCTGGGCGCCCAGAAAGAGGCTGATGGTGCGGACGGTGTTACTGTAAGATTAGGAGACCTACATCTGTTTTCCCCGCTTCGCTCAATCTGTTCGTGTTTCCCGTTTCAACCTCTTTGATCAAAATTACTTGGATTCTCCGGAAAGGTCGCATAAATTTTCCATTTTTGAGCCGAAAAACTCAAAGAAACGATGTAGGCCTGAAATTTTAGCTATATTTTTGGATCTATACATCAGTCTTCTTTACTCCACACATGATGCACCTCTGGATATGAGGTGACGTCTCATTTTTTGGCTCATTGCTATCGTGACATCTCTGTTTGACAACCTCAGATGCACGGAAGCCGCAGTGACGTGTGCAACTTCTCTACAAGCGTTGAAGGCCCCGGATTTGATTCGCTGTAAAGTTTTGGTGCCCTGCCGAACAAGGATTATTCTGACTGATGCAGGAAGTGGGCAAATACTCTATCAAGTCCAGCTCGTCCGGTACCCTATCTGCACGGATGAGTTTTTGCTTTGCCGTCAGGTTTTGAAACTCTCAAAATAGCTTATTACCCTACGAGGCTAGCGGTAATTAAGTTGTCATCGGCGTAGCGCTCCGAAATTTCGTTTGGGTGTAAAGATGGGGTTTACAACAGCCCGAAAGCTGCCGCTTATTCATTCAGCGGGCTTAAAGAACTTCACTGTGGTCACAGTGATTCATTATCTTCTTGCTGCTACCCCATTGGCCAGAACCTTGGGTAAAATCGATAAAGTCAATACCTAGTTTGAACGTGATCCATAACACGGTGATAGTAGTTCTGAGTGGATGAAATAAACTCATTTGTAAATAACATTTGTTTTAGCGAGAAACGCAACCAAATTTCTCGTTTATGCAGGTTTTTACTCAAATTTTAGCCTAAGCGTCACCTTATGATGTAGTCGGCCCGAAATCCCAGGTTTCTTTGACGTACGTAAGGTCGCTAAAGACTCTTCAAAAGCCTCTTCTTAGCGCTAGTCAGATCAACGTATCCCCCTAGGCTCCAGTTGAACATCATAGTGTACGTAAATGTTGAGCCATACTGATTTTAAAAATGCGTTGCTTGTAACGGAAGATGCAAGTGGATCCAAAAAATGTCATATACAACTATTTCAGTTGAGCATTCTGTCAGGAACGAACATGGCAACAAAGTGATTAAAAAATGTCCCGTTCAGTGAAGCGAAATATGCCTACGTTTTTGAGAAGGGATGGATGAACCTCGACAAACACGCTTGGTTTTGACAGTGTATTCACCTGGGACCAGCTGAATTTCTCATTTATGATGTTCTTCAGCAACTGAATGTGCTAAATCAGGCCGCCTCGTGTTTCAGCTTGTACGATATTTGAGATATCGCCATAGACATAATACTCTACTCGTAAGCTTGTTGAAATATCTTCGGCAGCCCATGATGAGTTTCATCCCTCTTGGGGCTCATCAGATTGAAGCAGTCCCCGACTTTCCGTCATCCTTCTGTTCTATCTGAACCAAAATTGCAGGAAATTAGCGAAATGCACTCATTTGCATGCGAATGTAGTTTGGACGGGAGACTCGTCTGGAACCCAGCTGAATCGCGCGCTTAGGATGCTGTTAAACCGCACATTCCGTTGGTGGAACCTCTGTTTTCAGGTCTCATGCAGATGCTTTATTCTGTCAGACATCCATCAAAGCCAACGACGTCATCCAGCAGTAAGCCAGTAGAGGCAAATACGCCAACTCTCAGATAAGTTCACTCCTGGTCATTTCCTTGCACTGTTTTCAGGTCTCATGCAGATGCTTTATTCTGTCTAGTCGACACCAAAGCCAACGACGTCATCCAACAGTAAGCCAGTAGAGGCAAATACGCCAACTCTCAGATAAGTTCACTCCTGGTCACTAGTTTCCTTGCAAAGCAGGTAACCGAAGAGTTATGTCCTTCGTCGAAGGGTTCCAGAGATCCGAGATAACACCGACATTAAATATGGTGGCAGGCACAATGTGATCACACAGAATGCTGCTCAAATCGCACTCCAACTCGCTTTTCTCAAGTCACTGGAAAGATCAGTCCACAAAAGCCATTTAACTGCGATTACTAGAAATCTGATGATGAGATCTTGCTGCAGTTGTGACGAAATCTGTTTACATTGATTGACTGCTTTGATTGCGGTAATATTGTTAGCATGAAACGTTTACCCATAAACTTAGCTACCAAAAAGTCAACGGGAACGAATCCTACCGTCCGAATGGAACACCAAAATGGCTGGTTTTTGTTTGCCTCATTCCTTGTAGTGATTAGTGAAAACTTTGTACCCTACGATTGGTGCTCTTTTTATATTTGGTGTGAGGTCACTTAGGAATGGTGAACACGAGTCGCGTGTTCATCATTCCTTTGGACCTGTTCATCAAAGGTCATTGTATATTCGCAGTCTTTCGTGAAGTAACTCGCCTCGAGTTTACTTGGATAAGATTATTTGAACACTTTTTTACGGAATTAGTGAAACACACTTCTTTGCAAACTAATTTGGTTTTGCGAAGAGACTCACCTGGAACCAAGCTAAGTCTCTCGTTTGTGATGTTCTCAGGCAACTGTATGTGCAGCACCAGGCTGCCTCATGTTTCAGTCGCTACGATATTTAAGATATTCCGATCATGTGTATTCGTAATGCACTACTCATGAGGTTGCTGAACATTCGCCAACGAATTTTCTAGGAACAAACCAGGATCCGTCAGCTACAAAAAATCAACTGAGTTGATCAGTAAACTTCATAATCTGGATGATAGCCGGCACAAATCAACGATGAAGTACTGACAACCGCGAAGATTCTTCATCCGCAACGTCACTTGCAAACAAATTGCAAGTAGAAACATTTGTTGTTGTCAACGTCAAACGTAATCATGAGAGAGATGATGACGATGATAGTGATGATGGTGTTGGCCTGCCTCAAGAGAAAGATGATGGTCACAAAATGCAGTCTGAAAACAATTTGGCAACGTAATTAATTCTACTCATCTGAGCTATAATCTTTCAAATATTTCTTAGATAAATCATAGCTTCTAACAAAGCACTGTTTAGTCAATTAGAAAGTGTAGTTGTGGGTGCAGTGCGTGTCAAAACAGAGCTTAACTCTCATTCGGCGGAGTAGTTTTCAATACACGGAATGGCGGAAGCAACTGTTCTAGCTTCCTGAAAAGTGTTCATTGATTTTAGATGGCCCAAGCTAAGCTGGACAGAGTATTTTCGAGCATCCAGTTGCGTGCGATGTTATTGGTTAGTCAGTGTTGCTAATATTATCGATCGATTTGGTTACGATTTGGTTGTCTTGAACAGAGATCGATCAGATTTTACCACAGTGAATAAGCATGACTTTCAGCGTTGGCATGGTGGAGAACCAAAACGAACATAATCACAAAGCATTCACACTGACTTTCGAAAACATATTTACGGAAGTTGGCAGTATTCAGAAACCCAGCTTCTTCCTGTGTCCTCATTGGCTGTTGATCAGGTGGCTATTGATCAGTTGGACTGCAAGCGGTGAGGCGCCATCATAGCGTACGCCGTCTGCACTAAAAGGGACCATTTGAACCAAGTTTGAAATAATTATGCGATGGGGCAACATCAAAGACGCAGCACGTGATAGCGTTGATGACGATACCTGATTAAACATTAGTCTAACGCTTAATTTTCGATTTAGTACCTACTCAAAACGTTTTGTTCACACACACACACCAGAAATATACCACTGTTCTTTTCGCTGAGATGAACATGATGAACATGATCATTCTGCTGGTAGGCTTTTGTTATGAAAGGGGAGAAGAGATGAGTGCTGAGCAAGCACTGCACAGAACTTGGCTTTATTGATTCATGTGTATTCGAATATATTTACCCAAAAACAAACGGTAAGACGCACCTTTGGCAATGGGCATACCTACGCGTAGTAACTTTCCGTGTTTTCACAACAAATCATCCGTAGATTGCTGTGCGTGGGAGGATTCCAGAGTATCTCAAACTCGGGTAGCTAAATTTAGCGGAAGTCAGATCAACATGCTTTTGAGTCACGTGACTGAAGTTAGGAGCCAATCATGTGGCGAGTCGTACATATGTGTACTCAGCCCAAGCTGCGGATTTATACGTGTTGCCCAAATCGCCCACGCATCCTGACTGCGTTGGTGACAAAAATACGTGGCCGCAAAGTTTTTCCTCGTCTATTTCAAACCGATTTTTTGCGATGAAAGATATCCATGGCCTGCATTCGAAATGGCCAAAAATTTATGGCCGTAAAATAGATGTTTCGGGAACAATGTCTGGAAGGCTTCCACTGATGACCTCTCCCAGGTCTTGAAAATTTAGGTCCGGTTTTAATTTCCTCTTCAAAAAACACTTTGCTCATCCATGGCAAAACACTGAGAATCACTGGAGGTCGTGGATTTGAAACTTTTGGTAGTTTCTCTAGATTCGTACCTCAGATTATTCCCAATAAGGATGAAGCGGCTGTGTAGTGCTATTCAGCTTAAACTGACTTCACTTGCATACCGAGCTCTCCGTTGAAAATAGTCCAAAATCCCCTCAAACTGAAATGCTGATTACTGTAACTTTTGGTGAAAATATCTGTGACAGTTATGACTGCTCGGTTTGTTTTTCCCCACTATACCGATCAACAGAGAGATAAATCATCTTTAGAGCTGGAAACTCAGGCATCTGATTTACCCCTCAAGAGGGGAGATTCCGCAAGGATCAGCTTTGGACATCTCTTATGTTCGGGCTACCCTGTTGTACAGCGGGTAAGTACACTTAAGGGTGTATAAATATGCTCCACCAGGACTAAAAAAGAAGTACCCAGAAAAGATTTTCTGAAATTACGATACACGTCTATCTGAAGGCTCATCATGCTCTTCGAGGATGTTAGCAGTGTGCCGAAACACCTTTAGCACGGGTGTTTTTATTGGTTGTTCTTCAGGTGACCATTTGGATGATTAGGGGGACGGACACTCGGCTTGCAAACTTCACCATTCCAGTAAATATCAACGATGTGTCCTTGAATGATGCCAAACCTCGGGGACCAGACCAACACAGATCGACTAGTAAGCTCTCTTCCTGCCTTATTCAGAGTTTTTTTCAATTAGGTTCAGGTCATCAGGCCTAGTCGAGCTGAAAATTCAGAATAACCTCTGTCCATACCTGATTTCCACCAGCTCTTTTTGTGTACAGTCATGACAATTAAATGAACAGCCCCTGACCAGATTAGGCCTTTGAGATACTCATCGAAGATTTTGGTCGCCTGAATGACAAGTGCCTTGCAAACGTTATTTCCAAACCAAAGCGGAGTCAGATGAAGAAGTCAAGGGCACGGTAATCTCAAAATTATGATGTATTGATTGTAAAGCCCCTCACTGTGTTCAGCTCAGTTTAATCTAAATCATCGGAGGCACCGAGTGCACTGGATCATGTTTTACTTAGCTCACAAGGTGTGTGGCATCAGTAGGATCTTTTGCGTGATCTCTTTTGCGTTGTGGTCTGCGTTCCCTCGAGTCTATTGGTTCTCCCATAGCTTTCTATTTTTGGTGGTCTAGTTCCTAGCTTTGATTGGCCCTTTTCTCTACGTGGATTGCGTCGCGGTCTGATTGAAAATACGAAATGTGAAAAAATTCAAGTGAGCTAGGTTTGAAAAAAAGAAATGGCTCAAAACTTCTCACCGGCTTACCAGTTGGTCCCATCCTTAATTCCTTTTGATTCTTTGAGATATTGCTTCTTTCTGTGTGAAAATACGTCACTTTGGAGCCCTTGAGTAAGGATTGTTCTAACAAATTCTCAATTAATGCATTACATATAAGGAGAATGTTCTAGCTAAAATAAAATATAATGGTTTCTGACGCCTTTCCGTGTCATTTGATATTGTGGTCATACCATCCCAAACTTTTTTTCTGCTCACCTGCTTTTACCCCAACGTCTCTGTTCGCGAAAAAAAATCTCGGTGAATATTAAGTGTGTCCGAAAGGACAGTCTAATCTCCGATGAGAATCACAACCGAACTTTTGAACGCCAAACACTGCATCAGCAGCACCATACCACTCTGTAGATCTATCCCGATGTATTCTTCAATGTTATTTTCACCGAGTCCATCAGCCAGAATGCATCCCGAGAGTGCCGCACATAAGCAAGTGAAAGAGGCAGAACGTGTTACGGATGCCATGGGTAAAAGTCTATCCTGTGTCGGCGAAAGACGTCTCATGAACTGCATAATATTCCTACCTAAAGAGATAGCACACCGTGCTTTGCATTATGCACGATGTCTGGAAGTGGCGTTAATCGTCGGTTGTTAGGTGTAAGACCATGCTCCTGGACAACTAATCATTGAGCAAGTCACTTACAATACAGGAAGAGGTACTCGGAGTTGTGGAGTACTTTGAGAATCTTGGATGGTGTATCAGCTCCAATCGTAGTCTGATGGATGTGTTTGCTAAGGTGAGATGCCTATGGTGTCAAAGTGGTGCATCCCTGAATCTCAAGGAATGGGTGTATTAGGCAACAGCCCGGGCTGTTTTACAGCATTGCCTGCTCGGTTTGAGCAACGGAAAGGAGACGGCTCCAGGTCTTTGGCGGCAGTTAGAAAGCGAGTGTTCTGTTGTGCAACGGGGAGTTCTATCGAAAAACATGTATACCGCTGGTAAATGCACTCGTTAGACCATGTGTTGCTCATGCCGAACTATTGTTTGCCGAAGAGGGTTTGTCAGTTCAGGGGTGGAAGCGGAAAGTCAGGAAAACCTTGACCTATCAGAGGGGTGTGAAGGAGCTTATGAAACGCTTGGGTATTGTCCACGCTACTCACCTTCCAGGATGGGGACTGCGTGATCTCCACTGCGCCTGGTTAGAAACGCTGCAAGTCATGGCTGCCAACCGATGTCAGTGGCGATCTTGTCGTCAATTTCTATCCAGATTACCTGAATCAGTGTCCGGAGGTGTAGGCACCTCGGAACGATTGTGGCAAGCTCTTCCTTCCCCGTCCACTTTATTCTTTTATTCACAATAAGGCTTTCAAATAAATCACGGTTGTGTGGTAGCGAAGCATCATTGTCAGATGCCGATGCCATACCCTCAATGATGGTGGCCAGGTGTTATCACCGATTTTTGGGGTCAAGAACTCTCTCATCCCTACCCCGTTTATCCAATCAACTCGTAACTTTCATCGGTGTCATGAGAGCAGACACTGAGTCCCAACACTATGAGAACTGGACGTGGTTTTTGGATCTTCTAAAATCATGAAAGCCGGTAAACGTTTCAGTAGAGTTGGTTCTGAATATTCTCTCCTGACAGGTTGTTTGCCACGACAGAAATCATTAATTTGCTTACGACCAGATAAGGGAGACTGACAAGTATGAAAGTTATTGATTTTTCACGCAGGTCTTGATTCTTTTGCACACTTTTAACTGTAATTAGGTCATCGTAATTAGATCAACCACGAAAAAAGGACAGATTTCATATTCATGTATAGGAAAATGAGCAACTTCGGCATTAAAAACGGGATTTTTGTTCAGTCTGCAAAAAAGCTTGCCTTCGAAAATTTTCCAGTAAGCTAGCTAACCTCAGAATCAACGGTTTTCTGCCAAGTCTTTTCCTTTTGAAGATGAACCATGGGATAATTGAACAAGCATGGAACGAAACGTAACCTTAACCTAACATGATGAATTTCATCCTCTTTCGACGACTCTAGTTTGATGAAAGAAACTACCAATATCTTCCTGTTGAAACAATACACGATTTTTGAAAACATCTATGGACTGCGATCACAGCATCGTTCCAGCGTTCTTGCCTATTCGGCATATCTCGGGGAAACCCCGAGGTCGTTTAGGTCATCACCTGCGCCACTAAAATCGTCTTAAGAGCATAAAACTCAATTGGTTGAAAAGCACCAGGAACTTCATGGTGATTCGGACGGCGATTGTGGAAAGCCGGAAGAAGCCATGCGTTGAAACCGTCTGCCTGAGGATGCTCACAAACCAAAAAGAACACTGGACTTCAGCATGATCCTCACCAGGGAATCAATGCCAGCAGGCGATGTTGCCTGCAGGTCACGGAAAGACGGAAAGCGCTGTTGAATCTCAAAAGCTCGAATGTTGGAGAAAGTTTTTAGTGGGGTGCAATAGCACTGTGTTCAAGCTGGTTTGAGGACCGTGTGTGTCAGTGAAGCTATCTTCAAAAAGGATGGAACCTCAATCCATTCGCTAATATACCGTCTTAAACAATTGGCCAAATACTTTGAAGAACAGTTCATCTGGGCCTTATCAAATAACCCACCATCTTCGAGGATTGAAAGTTCAACGTGCAACACCATTGCTTCGGTGTAACGCAGCACGTATAACAGAAGTTCTGCACCCTACGATCCTACGCAAAGATGTCTGAAGCGCCCAAGGAATTCCAATGAAATGGTTGCAAAACAGTGTAAGAGCATCTTGCAAAAAACTACCGGAGTGTCGGGCTAGTGGCTGTAGCTTCCAAGGTGTTCTCGGGCACTGTTCTGTGCAGGTTGATCCGTCATCAAGAGAATCAGATTCGCAAAAATCAAGCAGTGTTTCGCTCTGGTCAAAGTTGCAGCAATCATACTCCCAACGTAAAGCAAGTGTTGGAAATGCGCTACTCCGTCTGACGACGAATGGTAGCGGTGGTGATATTTCTTGTCCTTCAATTCCTTTTCATCTCTGGAGGTCGTTAGAAACTGTGGCGGTGCCTGGTGAGGAAAAGCGTCCCTTCTAAATTATTGTTTCTTTTAACAACTCCACCCGTGGACGCGTGCATGTCCAAAGCCAGTTCTCTCTTGAATCCACCACATCCAGTGGTGTCAGCCTGGAATGTCTTCTTTCGCTCTATCTCACCGATTTTGTTGTCAAGATGCTTCTTGAGTCTTCTTTGCCTACCTTTATCACCTCGGACATCGGAATACTCCCGGGGCGTCTGTCCACGGACGCCGAGTACGCCTACTAAAGTACTATCCTCAGATCACATGTTTTAAAAGTACAAACAGTTTGAAATTACCTAAACAGTAATTGAGCATGCATGACCTTGTAACACAGAAAGACATCTTGACGCTTCGTGTTCAAACATGAGTGTATTTTCTAAGAAATCACACACTATCTGACCAAAACTGCGTGTCCTCATGAGGAAACCGCTGTAGTTGAGACAAACTAGTAGCTCTAATCATTTACGCCAAACCTAGCCTGGTGAATCGATTTTGAAACAGCCATGATGGAACCAGCTATGTTCAGAAAAGAACAAAAATTGAAAAGCTACAATCCACAATTTATACGGGACCTTCACCTTGCCGGCGTACCCGGTAAACCTCGAAGATTGTGCCTCAGTTGGATCGTGTACTTGTCCGAATTGTGTGACTGGCAACGGACAGCGAGGGAGATAAACGTTTACAAAAAATCTCTTCAGTGAGAAACGAAATCCTAGTTCGCCCCTCGTCAGTGGATAGTTATTCATTCGGGACGATAGGTTTAGACCTGTCATCATTGTAGTGTAAGGCCTCAAATGGTGAAAACATTCCGTTCACGTTGAAAGTAATTTTGGTGCAAGCTTAACGTTCGGGAAGGAGGCCTAAAACTGCTAGTTCACCCTCAGGAAGTTCTCAGCACTTTTGAACTTCTTGAAGTAGTGAATTGGATTAGAAGCAAGTTGATCTGTCCCTCGTATGATACGTTGTCTGAAATAACCAGCCAGCTGAAGTCTGTTCTGAGTGTTGGATGCAAATTAGTGGGAATCAATAAGGTGCCCAACGCGTTTTGATCGGGAAATGTCGAGGAAACGATCAGATGGACGTGTCTATTGGTGGAGCTAAGGTTTCGGCAGAGAAACTCTGTCAAACCGAAGTAGTGAATGGCAACTTTGGTCCAGTTCTGACGGAATGGAGTGAAACATCTTTAAGATCTCAAGATGTAATACACTACTCATAAGGGTGCTGAAAACTCTTCGACAGTCCATGAACGGTTTTGTCCTGAAGGGGCTCATCAGGTAGAAGCATTCCCGTGTATCTGTCAATCTTCTGTGAGGCATGAAATCAACTTGCAAAAAAAATAGTTGTATACATTTCACTCATAGCCTTTTACCTTTTCCTGAAGACTCACCATCTAAATCTCTCGTCTATGGTGCTCGTATTCAGTTGAACACAAGGTTGACAAAAACTCGGGGACACCGCCTACCTCATGAGCCCCAGGAAGGGCAAAACTAATCGTGGGCTGTCGAAGAGTTTTCAGCAACCTTGTGAGTAGTTTCCATTATGAAAATATACTGCGACATCTCGAATATCGTGCCAACTGAAACATGATGCGATCTGTGTGCACCACATTCAGTTGTGGAATAGCATAAACGAGAGATTCAGTTGAGTATCTCATGAAAACCAAATTGATTTGCAAATGAGTGTATTTCTCGAAAACAGTTCGATTTGAATTCAAGTAGAACATGAGGTTGACAAAAACTCGGGGACCGTGTCTACCTGATGAGCTCCAAGAGAGTCGAAATCGGTTGTGAGCTGTCGGAGCGTTTTCAGCAACCTTGTCATCAATGGCTTCCGTCTGTTATTCAGATAAATGTATAACTCGAATCAGTGATATCACTTTTTAAGATAGCGTTCAGATCGCTCAGTCAGTCAGCAATGCGTGTGGCATGAATAAGCTTCTTCTTGAAGACTGCGGCAATAACTACGCATAGTTTTTTCTAACTTTCTCTGAACAGTGTACTTCAGCGCTTCTCAGTTGAATGTGGAACATGTTATTGTATTGGTTCACTGCCTTCGAGCAGACTTCTTTAGCTGATACCGCGCTTGAAATAAAGGAATTACGAGTTCGGTGTACAGTTCGTCCACCAACTAGGCCCAACCAGAATTTCGTAGTGCGTGGAAATGACTGAAAATCAAGTAGATACGGGTAATCGCTATAACCTCGGCAAATTTGTGGAAATCGCCCAAAAGAATCGTATGAAGCGTAACTTTGGAAGTCGCTCCCTTGAGTCAACAATCTAGCTAGAACAAGCAACCCAAGCGGTTACACAGAACGAGGCGCTCAATTTTCGGTCGCAGAGCGAACCAAATTTTTGTCTGTTTCGAGAAAGTCTTCAGGATTGGTTCTTTTTTTTCGCGCTAAGAACTAATGTCACTTGAGCACTCAAGGTATCAACTAAAACCAGACTCTTCTGACAGGCTAATCACTTCTTGGTGGCATCACAAATTTTAATTACACTACGTAATGAGGAGTACGGTGTCAGTCGACGAAGCCACTGTTATTCCCCGAAATTCTCAAGTATTTATCTCGAGAACATTCTTCTTGATAATTGTGTCGGTCGATCGATAACTCTCATTATCCTCAACGCAGACTAACCCCATTGATTTTTTTTTTTGAAAAATCCTGCCCAACCAAGTCGTTGAAGCTGGAAATGGCCTTCAATTAGGCAGAACATTGGCCCATATGATCCAGTTACATTCAGGTTTGTCTAATATCTCCCCCACCACGAAAAGACTCGAAATGGGAATATATTTTTCCCTGATTCACCAATTTTGTGCTAAATTACATGAGTACAATGAATGGAAGTCGTTTGTCTGATAATAGCGCATCAAACCGTGCAGTTGTTTGTCGATTTGCTGAAGACTACAGGGTTAGGATGACCTGAAAATAGTCAACTATCGAACGCTTACAATAGATTAAAATGTGACAGTGCGCTTATTCCGATCGATATAAAAATGAACAGATCAATCCTGTAAAGTCGTTAGCATGGGATACAATGTAACCGTGCACTCAGAAACGTCGAAGCAATAAGGTTTTCTCTTATGCAGTTTGTGTTGGTGTACATTGAGGGTCACGCGAAAAACTGGTGATTGAATTGTCTCTTCTCGTGTATCAGTTAAAAAAATGAATAAGTTCTCGATGTTACGTCTCATTACCTAGAAGCGCGGAAACTGGTTAAAGTTGGATGGAAATGACGCGTCAACTCTCAAGTACGAATGAAATTTCTCGACAGATTTAACAATTCGGCAATGTTCTATACTATTTGTGCTCAGGTGTAACATGAATTAGCCGTGAGTAACTGAGAGTTTGGTGCAATGAGTTGCGTTCTGTGGTCGTAACAGAAGTGTTTCATTAAGTGTTGGTCTTACTGGTGAAAGGAAATGGGCTTTCGCTGCGGAGTTTCCTATCAGAAAACGGCTACGGACCACTGAACAGAGAAGCAAAACTCTAATTTGCATCTTAGTTACAAAAACTGGACACCCATCTTCTCTCGAACGCGTCTTCTTGAACTTTCCTGGAGATTCATTGACTTTACTCAGATTCAAGCAAATGTTACAAAGTGGCTCCATGAATTCCGCAACAGATCTCCCCTTTTCGAAAGACGCAAAGCGAAATTCTACGAACAACACATACTACTCGCGTGCCCCCCCATCAGTAGTATCATCGTTACACTGGTATACAGTTACCAAAGACAAGTGGGAGCTTGAATAAACTCATCCCTACCATTCGTAACAAACAGGATGACAAGTAACCGTGCATTCACACTCGTTCGCCATTGCTCCTTGGCCCAGTTAACTCTGAGGTCTTGGATTCACGTCATCACCGGCTACACAGTAAGCAAAGCCCTTTTTCTGGATGATAGCTAAGCTCTGCTAACTCTGCTAAAACCATTTTTTTTAAATGTGCCTTCTGCAAGAACAGACAGAATTGAGTCCTCGAATCGGTAACATACTGGCAGATAGGCGATTTTCGGTCACCCGAAGTAAACATATTGTTGGGCGCGGTTAGAAGTCCTTCTCAGAAAACAGTCCCCCGATATCAGTCCTAAAAATAAACAAATAAATGGCGTGCAAAGTGCGTTCTAACTTGGTTTGGATCCAACTGTTGAAAACAAATCAGTGTACAAAGTGGAGTATCTGTCGTATTCCGTTTAATTCGGATTCAAGTGGAACATAATGTTGACTCATACCCTGGAAGCCCCAAGAAGAGCAAAACCGTTTGCAAGCTGGTGAAGAGGAGTTTTCGGATAGTGTGTTTGTGTTACGTTTAGTCCATGTTAGCCTTACTTTGGTCGTGGCCTGATAAATTTCTGAACGAGACAAATACTCCCGCACCACAGTCATGGAAAAAAGCCGTTCAAGCTACAAATTTGCACTACGATGCTCAAATTCGATCGTGTGCTAATCTTACCATCGCTGCCTTTAAACATTATTCCAGTATTCTGGAAGTCGGTACAAACAGAGAAGACTGGTGCCAAAGCCTCAAGTTATGTCCGTCTTTGCTATCTCCTGTCAGAAGAGTTTGATCTCCTCTCCTAGTTGTCATGGCGACGCACTTACTTACTTTCCTACAACTCTTCTGGCGAGCCATTCCACGTTGAATGTGTGCACATTCAGTGGCCCTTTATCTAACAGCCTTAGTTTATCTCCGCACCGTCCAAGCTGGGTCAATTTGAACTGCGTATATTTGAAAGAAATACAGTCTTCTAACTTTGCTAACTGTCGAACATCGTAATCTTGGACCAAATTTTGACGCATCACGCACGACTACGTCTGTAAAACAACCACATGGTGAATTCTGCGTGTCCTTCCAACCGAAACGACGTCATGTCAGAGCGACGTTGTGATTTTACTGATAACTGGTCCCGCAACGTAGTCTGTTAGGAGAGGAAGTTTGATTAACTTTTGTTTAGTTCTTTGCTTTACGAACATTTCGAGTGCGCACTTTGTACAGGAATAGGTTGGTCACCGCGCGGAAGTCGGTGAACACGCGGTAACAAGTGCTCGCTTTGTGGTTTCTACACTTTCGTTTGTTTGTTTTGTTTTGTTTTGCTTGTTTGCTCCGACGACGAGGTTTCCCGTTTTCCCCATACAAACACCAAAAGAGAATAACCCAAAAGTTGACTACCACCTTCTTGAAATGGTCGAAACCTGCTCAATGGTAACAACGGCCAAAGTTTATTTCGACAAGCCACTGACTTTGTAAAGCATAAACATTTAAGGAAGACCGTATCAAACAAGGGACTCGGTTGGATTCAGATGAGTTTCCCGTAAAGACCAAATCAGTCTGCAAATGAGGGTATCTGGCGAGTAACAGCTGCGCTTCCAGAGGGCAGACATCACGCGTGTCATTTCTCCGGCAGACTTGTATGAAGGATTTGTTTGGATGAAGACGGTATCGAGCAGAAATCCAAATGGATGTGGCGGGACCATTCGAAAGATGCAAAGTTCTCCCCCACTCTAATAAATGAGGCGTCTAATTAGCAGAATGTCGCCAAAAGTCAATAGTGTCCCGCCAAAAGCCAAGCACCACTCACCTATTGGTTGAAGATACGTGGCGCACATTGCCAAGGCAGTACTGAGACTCACCGACGTCTGAAGTGCGTACGCGGCCATTTCTCTCTTTAGTTCGACGTGCCTGCGTGATTCAACTCGACATCACAATGGAGTTTACAAAGTCTTCCAGTTAAAAAAGAGCTACCGCCAGAAATTTACCGTCACCCTGTTGTCCACCGGATGGGAACCCGAGTGCTGTCATCCTTCATCCATGCCGGTTTCTCTAATACCCCCGTTGCATTTCTCACTCTCAGGGATCGTCCAAAAACACCGGATATTTGTGAATTCCATTCGGCCTAATCTCCAAAACAGCGCTCCCGGAAAAGACTAAAAATTCAACTCACTGATTTGTTACTCTATCACGCTAAACTTCCACTCATCCACAGATGATTGTCAATCATCTCAAGCCCGATGACTCGGCATTTGACGTCACACAGTAGTGCAGGACATTTCAGACGCAAGTGATGGTGCGGTTCATTAGCTCTACGTAGAGTTTGACTTGTTTTCTGATCTACGGAGTGACAGCGCACTTTAAACAGCCGTAACAATCACATGTTAACCAGTTGGATGATCCTCACGTCACCAGCAACCCGATTCAAGGAAACAGACTTGTTCTCACCAAACCAACCCACTTCTTAAATGAATTCTCAATAAATTTGAATAATAAAATTCAAATACAACTTAGCTATACTACCCTACATTGTATGACCATTCTTACGCTTTTATTCTCACGGATCAATACTTGCAAGTTTTCATTAGCTTTGTTCATACACCAAGCAAACTGGTTTCCTATCGTCGCGCAGTTTGGACGTGTAAGTACATGTTGCCCTGAGAATGAATTTGCCGTGACATAATGCTCACGTTTCTTTTGTCCTGGTATTGAATTTCATCCGACACACCGCCTCCCCTTCACTTCGATCGACACTTGTAAACGAGTCCTGAAAGAAGCTGTGTGGAGTGCGTCGTTGGCGAATGAGTCGGTTGATTACCTCCTGTTTTGATCCTCGACGAAGTACACGATTAAAGTGGTATTAGAATGTAATTACTCGAATCTTTGAGAATGAAAACACTTTTTACGAGCTAGAATCCAAGAGCACGTGGCCTGACCGCAGACATTTCGACAAGGAAAGCCGGGGATCCCAGCGAGCAGGCTAATATTTGCATATCTGTCACGAGATAAATTTGTCATTCAATTTACGGAGGAATCTGTTTTATTGTTATGATGAGTAGCTGGTCAAAAACGATTGACATGGTTGGCTCTCTGTGAAGCCTCACTTGGAACTTTACAAGTCCATCTGTTAGCGTCTTACCAGTCCAGATTGCTCAAAAAACTGATACCGGACAGTGGAATATCACGGTGATGCCCACCTACCCTAGATGGTCTTCCTAGAATTGGAAAAAATGATTTATCACAAACTGGCAAATCTCATGAAGTGGAAAATATTGTAATGCACCACTCATAAGGTTGTTGAAAACTTACCGACAGCCCACGACCGGTTTTGCCCTTCTTGGGGCTCATTAGGTAGGTGCAATCCCTGAGCTTCCGTCAATCTTATGTTCTACTTGAAACCGAATTGCACGAAATTAGTGAAATACACACTCACTCTTGCAAAACCTAATCAGTTTGCAAATGAGTGCACATTCGCTAATTTCGTGCAATTTGTGTTCAAGTAGAACATAAGATTGACGGAAGCTC
>NW_008751759.1:522153-534129 GCF_000715545.1 Opisthorchis viverrini
TGTATCGCGATATCTCGAATATCGTAGCGACTGAAACATGAGGCAGCCTGGTGCAGCACATTCAGTTGCCTGGAAACATCGAAACATCAGCTTGGATTCAGGTGAGTCTCTCGCAAATCCAAATTTGTTTGCAAATGAGTGTATTTCGCTAATAGAAACTTTTTTCAGTTCATCGAGGGAAAAGAGAAGACTGAACAGTTCGGGAGGACGAAAACACGCCTGATCAGTCATCTGCCAATTCCTCAAGTGCATATGGCAGTACGGTCAATACGGATCTCCCAGAACATTCCCTAATAAACAAAAGGCAAAGTCTACTGACGTGCCACTGTAAGACCTCATAATCGACAGAGTTTCCTTACCTCACACCACTCTGCTCTGGTATCCTGTATCTTGGGCCCCGGAAATGCTCTATTCAATACTAATAGCGTTTAGATTAAATTCAACTTTCCTGGGGCGACCTGACACAAAATATATCGCACAACCACCAACCCGTTGCCACTACGCTCCCTAACAACGCACTGATGAGGTTATCTCGATTGATGGTGAAAAGTTTGCCATCAAAAATTGCCCAGCTCAGCGAACAAACCAAAGACGATCGTCTACGCTACTTGGGCTATCAAAAATTTACTCTAAAGAATATGATTTCCAATTTATGCGGGTGGGGGTGAAATTATTGTCCTATTCGTGCCTCCGTTTTTTTAAAAAAAATTGGTTACCGAGTCGACTCCATGACGAGTGACAAAACTGCTTCTAATTTTGGAAGGCTGAAAGAGTTTTAGCAAAGTGAGGACAGATACTACTCACATCGGTGTGTTAATTTTTACTTGGACATATATGTATATTGTTTCAGAAAATCAGAAATTATAAGCGGAACTATATATTATTACCTTTTTACAGGGGACACTATAAGAAAATGACTGAACTCACCTTAGGTAGTTACCATAGGAATTGGAGTTTTAACTCAATTTTTTTTGGACAGAGTTGGACAGCAGAAGAGTGACATAGTCTAGTTAAGTCTACTGTTGGGAGATATTGGAAACAATAAAAGTGGGAAAATGGTACAGGAGAGGGAGGGCCGTCTTGGGAGGAGGGGTTTCCACTAGTTCTGGCAACTTCAGTCACCCTCGCTTATGCCCGTATTTCTTGCTCACAAAGTGTATGAACCGGACATATAAAGGAACCTGTTACTCTGCATGGGATTCGAAGGTCTGAGCACTATCGCCACCAAATTAATCTGTACCCCATCCTAAAAATGAATGTCTTTGGTTCCTCTCTGGTGGTACCAAAATCTTCAATTCGATGTCAAGAACTCCAGGGTAGCTCGTGGTGCCCAAATTCGATGTAATCCCGTTCTTCTTGAACGTATCAGATAGCAGATGAGCTTATCTGTAGATATCTGTCTCAGTTGTTGGTCACGTGAAAACTAAGTTTTCAAGATCTCTCTCTGCAGTTTGCAGAAGTTTAAAATGGCACCTGTCGCCGTAGTTCCACGGAATCTAGTCAAGGGTTTTACGCGCTAGTTGGCTGAGTTGAAACTGTCAGTCATTCGTGTCCCCTGTGTCAAACAACCCCTGGTAGATTCTCATGATTTGAGCACATGATTCCCGAAGTTTACTTCACTAAATTGAGGCGCTCATGTCAGCTTTGTGTGAAGATTTCGGACCACTTACATACCATAAAAGACTGTCGCATTTCAACATCATTAGTGGGAACCAATGTGTCAACGATTTATGGGCTTACCATCGATTATACTCCTCTTACTTTGCAACATATCATTTTACGGGCCTCCAGATGATCAAGTACACAAAGTATTTCATCGCCAAATTCATTAGGAGCTTCATTGTCCTCCGAACTTACGCTAACGAATGTTATGGGACCAAAAACGGTCTTTTGCCCGGAGCCTGAGAGAGGTTTTCCATGGCCTATGGGAACATCAGTTGGCAAATTCGTCCCCCCGTGTACGATGTGTGGTCTACGGAGCAGTACCAAGCTACTGCGTACAATCAACATAGTTTTCTACAAATCACTCAGTAATTGTTGACCACAGTTCCGTGGCTTCTATCAAGTTCTCTTCACCTCAACCTTGTTTTCTAATTTTGTATGACGGCACTTATCCACACAAAAAAGACTGGATGCGTCTGGTTTTCAATGGGTGTTGATTCAGAGCAAGTCACCTCGTGCATTCTTTATAAGACGTCCACAGTCACAGTTTACGGACGATCTAGCTTACGGATTGTGATGGAACCAACGACCCAAAACGTGCTGCAACACAAAGTTAGCTCCAAGACGACTGTCTTAGTCAGCACTGGCCCAGAAACGGACAAATTCTACATATATGTCATTCAGTGGTTAGGGGACAAACATACTGACCGGAAGATTAGTGGTTTGACCACGGCCTCTGTATCCTTCTTGGTGGTGTCTAGATTTTGGTCACCTGACAGTATCTCATTTTTCGGGCCTCCTTCGGGCGACATGACAACTAGGCAACAAAAGGCGATAAGGCTGGCGAACATTGGTGGAAGCATTCTATCCTACGGTTTGATTTTTTCAAGAATTTCAGTTTTTGACGGTAATGACTAAACAACCAGATCACAGTCACATTTTTTACCTCTCAAAAGTTAACTTGACCTCTTTTTATCACCTACAATGAAGCCTTTGGACAGGGTTGTTCCTCTGAGAGAGGGCTTGAAGCAGTACCTAATACTACGATAAATTTCGGTAGTTAGGCAGTGAATATTGCCTTTGAAAAGGGTAAACGGACGTTATCATCCGCGGTATGTTTGCAATTCAATATGTTTCAACCACAAACGCTGTCCAATCCGGCTCAAAAGAATCCCCATCAAATGCCCCTGTCGTGTCACAAGTTGATTTACCCGTTTGTCGCTTTTCTAGAGAACCTCTGAACTAAATCTACAGTTTAGCAAAGCCCATCAAAGGGAAATTGGAATTTCCAAGACAGATGTGATACAGCTTTGTGTGTTCTAAAGAATATCAGTGGAAGTGATAGAAAACAAACGGATTCCAATTTTCTGAGCATTTATGACGTTCGCACCCAAAGCATCCTTTGCATATGTTTTCCTGCCAAAAAACTAGTTCAATTCTTACTACTTATGAGGTTGCTGAAAAGTCTTTGACAGCAATCTTATGAGTAGTGGGTCACGTTTAGACAGTGTATTTCTATACATTGAATATTGTACCAAAGGAAATATGGGACTGTCTGGTGCACCATCATAAACGGGAGGTTAAGCGGGATTCTGGTTATTCTGATGTCAACATGAAACATTGATCCCTTTGTAACTGTCTAATGGATCAATTTCCAGGGTAACTGAGAGAGCAGCTTAATTGAGCCACTTACTTCGTATGCCAGTTGACCGAAATCCTCGAAGGGTTCTTTTGCCGCGATCACCCAAAGGGTGGAAAAGGCTGGGGAGGTCAAACAGTCACGTACCGGCGAAGTATAAATGTCATTACCAGTTGCGCCATCTCCCAGATTGCCATCTCCCTACATGAGGACCCCGGGACGGGACACATCAACACTTAGACACATTGTCAGTCATGGCCTACTTGTGCTGGCACTCGTTCATCCAAGTTATTGCCTTCGATGCATAGCTTCATTCCCAATTCGCCCACTTAACAGTCCACTGGCAGTCCTGTATTTACGCACCAATTTATCAGCTCTAGCCGTTATTGCGCAGCTACCTACCCTACCTCCCCAAATCATCGGTGAACGAATTCACAGGTTGCGCTGGCTTGGCCACGTACTGCGTATGTCAGTCAACCGGCTTCCTCGTATGGCTCTTTTCACACAATCACATGAAGGGTGGAAGTGAGCCAGGGGAGGTGAAATGATGACTTCGTAGTGAAGTATAAAAGTCAGTACCAGAAACCTCAGCTGCGCTGCTGATTGCCATCTCTCGGGATGAGGACCCCAGGACGGTACACATCAATACTTAGAGATATTATCAAATATGGCTCAGTCGTGCCTTCAATGGCGCTCGAGCACCCAAGCTATTGCCTTCAATACACAGATCCATTCCCAGTCGCTCAACTTAAACATTCACTGACAAACATCTATTTACGCATCAATTAAATCAGCTGCCGCCTCCAGTAGACAGCTACCTCCCAACCCGCCCAAATTATCCCCTAACGAAACTCTGATAGCTATTGCTACCGTGCGGAAAGCACGCGGTTTCCACGGCTGACAATGAAGATGGTGATACAAGTTACAATCATAAGTAGACGGGTGGCAGATCTTCATCACCTCATTAAACACGTTTGGAAAGTATCTTCAAACTTTTATCTCGCATCATCGCATGTTTGTTTGATGCAGAGTCAGTTGTTGCTGCTTTTGTTTCAAAATCTGTGAGCATTTTCCATGATTTCTCCCAGACTCAACAAGTCTGGTTAATCTAGTCATCCCTGTTCTTGAGAATTCTATTTTGCCGTTAGCCATCAAGAATGTCCTATCTTATTTCCTAGGCAAATCGCTTGTGTCAACTCTGAGGTATTGTTTGTGCGCGTCCTTGAAAGACAGTTCCTCGGCGAAATTCGAGAAACCGACCTAGCATGACACTGGATGATGTTCGCATTCCAGACAGACTTATTGAGGAGAATGAACTATTCAAAATTGTGCTGCAGTTAAACATGGTTGTTGAAAACTCCTCAACATCTCACGACCGGTTTCGCCCTACTTGAAACTCACCACCTAGACGTTGTCCCCGACTACCCGTTAAATTTGGGTTTGCTTGAACCGAAATTTCATGCGAAGCACGCAACTTAAATT
The DNA here is from genome assembly GCF_000715545.1 of Opisthorchis viverrini. NCBI lineage: Eukaryota > Metazoa > Platyhelminthes > Trematoda > Opisthorchiida > Opisthorchiidae > Opisthorchis > Opisthorchis viverrini. Next base: position 526,937 of record NW_008751759.1, read on the forward strand.
TCTTTTAACGGGACTCTCAACTAAATACTCAAGATGAGGACGAACCACGTGTAGTTGAGTTCCAAAAATATATGAGAGGTCACACTCGGGGCGGGGACTGCACTTACTTGGCAAACCTCAAGGATGAGGGAAACGCTCTGTGAAAGAGTGTTCAGTGACCTTGTAAGTAGTCTTCTCTGAGAATGCCTTAGCGTCTGGAACACAAAGAAACCTTTTGAAGAACATCATGAACGAGAGATTAAGCTGGCATTCATGTGAATCTCCCCGTTCATCATCATCATCGACAGAATGACATCACTGTTCAACACCGATGCTTCGCTGCCGTACAACCATGATGAAGTATATGTTCACTTAAGAAAAATTCTGGAGATCACACCTGTGCGAAGGGCAGACTTGAGTTACTGTTTGTTTCTACCACCCTGTTACCCTTTTTTGGTAAGGAGGAATCAATGCGCTTGAGGTCATCCAAGCTTCGAAATTAGGCGATTTGAATATATCGATTAACAGATCAGAAGGTAAGTGATAAACAAGGTTGGAATAACCGTGCAGCGTTTTCAGTTCACAGTTTGTCCCGACTCCACGTGAGACCTCCGAATCTATTCAAATGTCGAGACAGCAGATGTATGCTTTCTGAGGCCTTCCTTGCGATTTCACTCTCCCCGCAGTATAATTTAAGAAACCTTTACAGAATGGTGATTTCGTGAACAAATGCTGTCACGGGACTGCTCTTCCAAGAAGTCCATAGACAGTAAAGCTCCGATGGGACTCAAGCAAAACTACCTTTTTCTGAAAGATTTTTTTCCTGGGAGAAACCTCACCACGGAATATAAGTGTCTGTATTTGATTGGACAAATTTTGCGTACCGAAATGTATTGGCATGTGTTCGCTTCCAAAATGTTACATTCTGACTCGAAACAATCGTCCAATAGAAGATTAGCTTACCGCTGAGCACTGCTCAACATAAACGTGAACGGCACGCAGCAAGTCGCAGGAAATATATGATTGGTCGTTTCTCTGACAATAATTTGCCAAATCAGACCTGTGTTTGGGAATGAAAGCGTTCAGTAAACTACTCAGAAGGTTGCTGAAAACTCTTCGACAGCCCACGACCGGTTTCGCCCTTCTTGAGGCTCATCAGATGGGTGCCGTCCCCCAATTTCCGTCAACCTTATGTTCAACTTCATGAAAATATACTGTAATATCTCGAATATCGTACACCTGAATCATGAGGCGGCCTGTGTGCAGCACATTCAGTTATAGAATATCATAAACGAGAGAGTCTTTCGTGAAAACCAAATTGATTTGCAAATGAGTGCATTTCTCGAAAACGTTCAGTACTCAACAGCTCAAAGCTTATGTATGAGGATATCTTTGTTTGCTGTCACGCCGCCTTTTAATGGCCACTCATTTAAAGAATTCAGTAGGAAGCGCACCGTGTCGAAACGCGGCCATCTTAACCACTTCAAAAGCAAATTTTCGCATTTTTAGGACTCATTTGCTCAGTTTTCCGATTTCCGTTTGATATTTTACGTCTGCCTTCCATATATTAATCCGTATACAAAAAAACGGATGGTGTGTAGGGGCCCTCGTTCACCGTGCGTGCTGGCATCAGCGCACGAAGTGCGCCTCCAGGCCAGGCCTCTGTATGCAACACTAAGCCTATTGAATATTAATGCAAGGTTTTATAAGTGCATACCAAACTGGTCCGACCCTGTTGCACTCAGTGTGACGAATCACCATACTGTTTGAAGCCGTTGCCGCTCTGGCCAGATTCATATGGTTTGCAAGATATGTAAAATCCTGTTCACACACATAATTATTCGAAAGGCTCTCCGAAGTAACGAGAATTCCAGTTAGTCCACACCAAGGACTAGGAATACCAGATTGGACTTGCCATCTTTTAAGAACCCAAAAAACAGGATTAGATATCTGTAGTCTACTACTCATAAGGTTTCTGAAAAACCGTCGACAGCCCACGACCGGTTTTGCCCTTTCTGGGGGCCCATCATGTAGACGCAGTCCCCAAGTTTCCATCAACCTTATGTTCTACTTGAAACCAAATTGCACGAAACTAGCGAATAACCACTCATTTACAAACTAATTTGGTTTTTCGAGAGACTCACCTGGGACCCAACTGAACCTCTCGTTTGTGATGCAACTAAATGTGGTGCAGTAGGCTGCCTCATGTTTCAGTCGCTACCCGAAATGTTCGCTATTCTCTTTTCCCTCGATAAACTGAAGAAAAGTTTCTATTAGCGAAATACACTCATTTGAAACTAATTTTGGATTTGCGAGAGACTCACCTGAATCCAAGCTGATGTTTCGATGTTTCCAGGCAACTGAATGTGCTGCACCAGGCTGCCGCATGTTTCAGTCGCTACGATGTTCGAGATATCGCGATACATTATTTGTAATGCACTACTCATAAGGTTGCTGAAAATCCGTCGACAGCCCACGACACCTATGTATCTCGATATCTCGAATATCGTAGCGAATGGAACATCAGGCGGCCTGGTGCAGCACATTCAGTTGCCTGGAAACATCACAAACGAGGGATTCAGCTGGGTGCCAGTTGAGTCTCTCGATAAACCAGGATTAGATATCCTTGGGCGATGGATGTCTGACATCCTGGGTGAACGGCTCAGGCTTGACACATTTGCGTTAGCACATTTGTGCAGTTCAGCGTTTCCATACCGATGTGATATGATTGCCCAATGATTCGCAGTGATGGGACGATCGCATCATAAAGAACATTTCTGGGATTGGAACACGGGCGCGACGTAGGATAGGCACTGCTGGTGAGCTATGTTCAAATTGACGCTTGGGTTTAGGGGGCATTCTCGATTCGTCCAGATTCGTCGTGTCGAGACAACTCAAAGTGGAATCCTCCATCTGCAAGTTTATAGAATGCTGCTTGATGCAGCAGACCCAGTCGAGGAGAGCGAGATTAAGCCGGGTTCCAGGACAGTTTCCCGTCACACATCATATTGATGTGGACACTTGAAGGATGATTGATTTTTTTATGAAGATGCCAATACTGTAAGATTCACGGCTGAGCGGCACCGGAGTGTACTCAAGGTACATTGCATCACAGATCTCGTTATTTTCACCAGCGCCCTGGTTGTTCAAAACTGTGGTTAAGAACGCAAGCACTGCTGTCACTTTTAGCGTAGCAAGCTCATGCTTTACTGGTTCAGAGGTACCAACCACGTATCTGACTTAGAAGGAATAGCATCGCTTGTACCTCATCATTTGGCCTTAAAAATACAGCCAAAATATCCCCAGGCATTGCTTCTGTTCAATCGATAGAGGGTTTGAATAGAAGACCTTTCCACCATGAGAGCAGGATCAAGAAGTGAGGGTTTCAACCGTATTCACAGCTTATACAATTCTTCATTTATCAAACAGTTTCCAACAATTTTATGTGTAGCAACTGAAACAAAATGCGATCCTTGTGCAACACGCTCAGCTGAAGACGGAAGAGACATTCAGCTGCGTTTCAACTGGGTGGCCCGTTAAAAAACAATTTGATATGCGGATGGGTGTACTTAACGAAGAGGAACAATTTTGATCGGAGCACAGTGGAGTATAAAACCATCAAATCTACTCTTGTGCGTTACACAGTTGGTGCACCATTTTCTCAACTGAGTCGCTACAAAACTATGTAGTACGGGGAATTGAGCACTACTCACTAAAAAGTACTCTGGAACCAAGGTCATGTGTCGTTTTGAATCCCACTTTATTGACCATGTGGCTTTCAAGTGCTGGGCCAGTCATGGGAAAAACGGATGCACGCAGAACTACTTAGAGCTCTTGCTTTGGCACTATTCTATTGACATGTTCTTCATATCGATTAGAACTGCCAGTTGCGCGAGATGCGATGATGTCCAGCTACGACACCAGACGTTGCGCCTGGAGTTTTGTGATGAATCGCCGTAAAACTGAAACAGCTGTACAATGCGTCGCAGCCGTTCAGCATAGACTAATTTCACTTGCAGGGGGAATCACCTCACACTACCAACAACTTCAGAAACGTCAAATAAACCTCGACGGATTATGGAAAGGTTTGTAGTCTGTGGTACTTTGACAGTAGTGCTCGGCGGGTATTGGAGTGGGGGACGTTCCTGGACTGCGTCAATAACTGGACGGAGTATGTGGTGAGTTAACTCTCCTTAACTCCGGAGGTCCTCATGAATATTGGATCGAAAGTAATGCAGAATGCTTTATTCAAAACGTTCACCTTGTGCTTCATAATTTTTAAGACTAATGCCATCTACGTTTGAATGATATCCCTAACGAAAGTTAGCAGGTTTTGAATGCCCTTATAGGTCGCCATCGTTTCTTGGACCTCAGTTCAAACCGCGAAAACCTGAACAGAACGTGCAATCCTGGTAATAAGTAATTCATTTCACACTCAAGTTAACATTACGGATTCCAGAACCAGGGTGAATTCTATAAACAAACAGATGGTCACACCCTATCTCCGGATGATCCGTTGAAAAAAAGCACTTTTAACCAACCGAGAACTCATCGTTTCGGACCAGCTACGTGGACTGTCTTTGTTCAGCACATATCACAGCTTTCATTTTGACAGATTAAGTCTCATTGACTTTAGATGTAGATCACCGTGTTCCTCGGGTTTCCGATTTGGAGGGTCCAACGCCGAGCTGTATCATGACTGAGGGACTGTCGGAAGCGATCGAACGAAGACGCACACACAGTAGGATTNATACACAGCAAGATTCGGAGATCAATCTGACACCCAATCGGCCCACACCAAGAAAACTTCAATAGTGGAAACGCCGTGGGCAGATTCATCGAACGTTTGTTGGACGAGCCACGAAAAACAGCCCTTGTGGTAGTCAGTCTTCTCGTCAAAATATCGCACTTAGTGAGTAGTTCGAACCTTTGAAACCTCAGGAGTGAGGATGAGCCCTTATTCACCAAGCAGTACACTCTCTCCAAAACGATAGATTTCTTTTTCCGGGATAGCGCTGACTTGGACATCATGGACAACAACAAAAACGGAAACACCCAAAGTGATTAAATAAGCCCCCCCCCCCACATTCAAGATCTTTTTTAACACCTCGTGAATCACACTGACTTTTCGAGGTCCTAGGAAGAGGGCAATTAAACAAAAGTATGAAGGAATGTTATGCAATCCCCAGAGGCGTAATTTGAGTTTTGATCATTCTGATGAGTCTGTGCTGTTTGTCTTTCTGCTCACGGTTGTTTTCCCATCGTCCAAAAACTCTTTAAGCTAGTAAGGTGTGATGAACCATACGGACGGCACCAAGAACTTGAGAAAATTCGTCCACCTGCAGCATCTTCTCGATACCTAACCGCCATGCCACCAGGAGGAAGCATGAGGACTGGGCTAGTCTCAGGTTGCCCAAGCCTAGACAGGGGAAGTCGAGGTGCAAAGGTCGGGTTCGAACCACGGACCTTCCGGTCAGTAACTTCGCCTTCTAACCACTGAGCGATCTAGGCCCCGAGAAAATGGGGACATCACTAGCAACTGGTTGTTCGTATGTTCTTATCCTAAGGATTAACACATCCGTTGTATCTTCAATGGTAAACTCACATCTCGTCACGAAATACTGAAGCAAAATTTCCCATTTATGGCAACTACAATAAAACCAGAGAAACTGAGAAATGCTCTGGTGAATGAAATCAGCGAAAGGGTTCAAAACTGCTGCCAACGCTGAGGCATTCCATAGTATAACAACAGCAGATGGCGATTAGAAAAACCCGTCAATATCTGTGAGAAGTTTCAACAGTCTGTTGAGCCAATTTTTTTTCGTCGAATAAAGTGATGTACCCAATTATCCCGGGTGTTTACAAGAAGACGTTGTTGTTTATGGAAATCAAAAACGTCCGGTTGAGTTTTTAGTCGCAGGAAAGGATGAAATCACTTTCGGAAAAATCCCACATTCATTCAAATGTCACAAAGTTCACAAAGAATTGATGACAAATGAGCAATGCGTTCTGATAACGGTCAAAATAGAAGGATGTCCGGGTAGATGATAGTAGAGAAACGGCCTGTGGAATAGCGCATCGGTCATCTCTACCATGTTGAGAACAGTCATCAGATCATGAGATAGTGTTGTTGTCTCACTTCTATTGGTGAGGGAGTTAATTCCATTCACTTTTTTTGAGGGAAATGATTTTATTCGCTTAAGCTGTGGGGCCTGTCAGTGCAGTTTTCGGGGTGGTTGACTGATTGACTGCCCGACTGACTGACTGAACTTCTCTGACGGGTGATACCTCTCCAGTTTAATACAGCGTGAGTCACCTCTTAAGGGAACGCTGCGTGTGCACTCAAATGCAGGTGCGTATGTTCAGGAGGATCCTCTTGGAAGGTGGATTTGTACAAGGTTGAACAACTGTAGATGGTTTCCAAAATACATCAGAAATGAGGAGATTATGGTAACATGAATGAGGAGTTAGGAAGCAGTAGGGTTGAAAGTCTGAGGGCGTCCACTCTTGAGGAAAGGGGTAGACTGCCGCTTCTGCGAGGCAGCTGCATAGACTACCTAGTTTAAGAGAATAGTGGGTGTAGCTGGTGACCAGCATGTCAACTTCTCCCTGCCTATTATTAATAACTGACTTCAACGTTAATTCTGCACGAATCAGAACACGGTTCACCGAAAACGACTACGGACTTTCACAGAACTTCAGAAGTATCCATTCTGCACAAATTCATTCATTCAACGCTGGAAAAAAACAGGCTCCCTGCTACGCGGCAGAAATTGGAGAACAGAAAGCGTAAGGAAGTCGCAACTTGGGAAAGTTGCAAACTTTTCAGAGTTTCTCCGATTAACCGGGGTTGGTTCCAACTTGCTTGTCATAGAGGTTGTACTAACGAAATTGTCGAAAATTCACGAGTCGGGCTCATTGAAACAGTTGTTCACCCTTAGTTCAGTTGAATACTCACAGACACTGTATGCATAGAGGAATAAGGCTCCCATAATTCACGAACTTTTGCCAAGAAACCGAGCGTGCCACTAAATGGGTGTGTCCACAAGTACTGGTTGTTCCAGCGTGTGTTTATAAACATGCTGTGTGCCACATCAACAAATAAACATATAGTGGAACAGTCGCTATCAGAAAACGTATACTGACAAATTATATCTCTGTACTCTTTCTCCATAGCAACCGCAAAAGAATTTTTTCCATTTGTTATCACAAAC
>NW_008751759.1:534211-542314 GCF_000715545.1 Opisthorchis viverrini
GCAAACTCATGAGTAGTGCATCACCACATATCCATGTATCGCGATATCTCGAATATGGTAGCGACTGAAACATGAGGCGGCCTGGTGCGGCACATTCGGTTGCCTGGAAACATCACAAACGAGGGATTTAGCTGAGTTCCTGGCGAGTCTCTCGCAAAACCAAATTAGTTTGCAAATGAGCGTATTTCGCTGATTTCGTGTAATTTGGTTTCAAGCAGGAAACGTTTGCGGTTGCCCATGAACAGCAATTTATTTACCTCAGCTGGTTCAGATCTGGCCCATTATGGAATCGAAGCGATCGCGTCGCACTGTAGCAACAATTTGTTCTTCTCTTTTGCCGTGGGCAACCTGCTGCATGTTCCCGGTCTCGGATTTTGATCCGAAGTGATCAGTTGGGCGACTCCATGAGAAAATTTCGTTATCGGTTGAAACATTTCAGATCGCCTGCACATTGCTAACTCGTATGCATCCAATCAATGACTATTCATCCCTGTTAGCCGTTCCTGCCGCTAAGATGTTGGATAGTCTCGGATATACATATATCAGGCACGGATCTACTCATGGGTTAGATACGCGGTAAATGAGGGCTCTCCACTTGCTGATATTTTGTGCACATCAATTTGAGAAATTCGCCGGACAGATAGTACTCGATTAATAGGCGACAGTCAATGAGTATCAATAATCAACAACCATGGTTGTCTGCACAACATCCACAGGGTCCCATCCTCCAAAATTAGTCAACAAACAGTCATGGAAACTTGTTTCCTAATCTGCTCACCGAGTCAGTGCGAAAGTCTATCTATCTATCTATCTATCTATCTATCTATCTATCTATCTATCTATCTATCTATCTATCTATCTATCTATCTATCTATCTATCTATCTATCTATCTATCTATCTATCTATCTATCTATCTATCTATCTATCTATCTATCTATCTATCTATCTATCTATCTATCTATCTATCTATCTATCTATCTATCTATCTATCTATCTATCTATCTATCTATCTATCTATCTATCTATCTATCTATCTATCTATCTATCTATCTATCTATCTATCTATCTATCTATCTATCTATCTATCTATCTATCATCATCATCATCGACAGCATGACATCAGTGTTCAACACCGATGCTTCACTGCCGGTGGTTTACTGATTCATCTACCTTGATTTTCTAGCAGTAGACCAGCTAACGTATAAGTAATGCACGGCAATACAGCATTCCTCTTCAGCAATAGGGTTCGGGATAAACGTGACGATGATGATGATGATGACGAAGATGATGATGATGATGATGGTGATGATGATGATACGTTTAGTAGTATCGATCGACAAATAGGTCAGTTCAGTGCATCCTTTTGTGGGGACAACCAATCACATGTGATTACAAGGTAGCAATCCATAAAAACTGCTGACCTCTTTGACCAATGCGTCTGCCGACCCCTGAATTGATGCACCAAAGATATTTCGTCAATATAGAAACCAACCAAGTAGAAAGGTAATCAGATTTGCTGTGGATGAAAATATGTATGGAATCTGAATTTACCAAGATGAGTGCAACAGTAAGCTCTCGAAAATAGCCGAAAGACTGATGCGTTCTTGGTGAGGTGACACGCAACAGTAGGGATGACAAGCAGGAGACCTGAAATGATAAGGTAGTTGCGTCATAAATGTCATATACAGACAAGTTTAAGGCTCATGATTGATTAGGCTTACAGTGTACACGCAGAGAGCACGTGACTGTTGATAGTGACTTCAACTCTTTGGAGAAAGACTTACGCATGATTTTGATTGGTGCCATATTCCGGAAGCTGTTCACCATGAATGAGAATGGATAATTTTGTCAGCCCGATTAGATGTAAATTCCAAAGCTCCTGTAGAATTGGGTCCAGTCTACAAAAAGGCATGTCTTGTAGTCATTAGTGTGTGGTAGATGACAATTCCAAAGAGGTAGAAGGTTCGGTAATTCTCCATCCTCAAAATGAGCAACCAGCACTGGATGTCTTACAGACTGCGACGGACCACGGTGTTCTTCCACACCCGATGCACATCCCTGATAGACCTCTAGATAAATAGGAACAAGGGACACAACAGACGTCAGGCGGTTTGTCTGTGGCCAGTGTGTAACTCGTCAAAGTATAGGAAGCGCTGTGCTACCCGGTCAACAGAAATCCACTGTTGTATCCGGTGGCATGAAATCCGCTTAGTTGTTCTGCTCACCGCTCATTTGAAACTGACCCGTTCCTGCAGGTGGTCACGTTATCAGAGGACGGATGTCCTCTCCTTACAACGGTAAAACGCCGGTCGTTCACTGCTGAAGTTTGTTCAGATTTTGAGAAGGTAAACAACAACGTACTTCCAGTGTCGTTAACGTACGTTGGAGCCCAAAAAAGAATCTCACTTCAGTTGACCAGAAAAATGTGGTTTCTGGAGATTCCGGGCACTGCACACTATGGAATGATGAATGCATACACTTGGATACATTCAAGACCTTATATCATATCGATGTACGGACAGGTCTGAACATATACTCGGACGGACGTCCGCGCTCGTCCTTCGAGGTATGTAATTCTGAACCCCAGCAAAGACCGAAATACACATTCTTCTTGAACTCCAGTCCACTTGTTACTCCACACTTGTTACTTTCGGGTTCGCCCTGGTTTCGCTTAGAGACACTTTTTGCCAATATGTAAATGAGTTTGGAATGGTCAGTGTTCGTAGACGAGCTTGCCAACTGTACCTTGCGAATTCGTTGGAGCGTGGAGTTGAAAACACCAAGGTTCCGTGTTGTCAAAGTTTCTGCAGCGCTGAAATCAAGTTGAACCTAAATTAATTGACTGAAATGTTTCCCCGCGAGCATCTATTTCGTATTTTTGAGGACACGTCCCAATGGTTGTGCTATATCTGCTGATTTGTCAATCTGTGGTATCTGCTGCTGACCCGCTCCAGTGCCTAATGCCGGGGAAAAAGACTCACAGAAGGGAACACAACCGCTATATTCCGAACAAGCGAGTGCGAGAGCAAAAGTTACAACGACCCCACGCTATTTAAAGGGGACTTTCTGACATTGATCCAGGCTGTCTGATAGGCGTTAGTGAACACCCATCAACATCGATCGTGCCTCTATGAAATGCCTGAACGCGGATCACATTCGGTCGTGCTTCTGTGGCGTGCAAGAACACTCATCAGGTTTTGCTGAATTAATTGAATGAATGACTGGACTGGATGCTTGCCGGGTTCCTGATGAGTTTTTGGTGGAGCAGTAGGTTCCGGACGTTCTGAGGTGACTTTCAGGAATCTGACCATCCGGATAATTAGTTAATTTGATCAAATTTGGAGATCAGCTTTTATGGGAAGATGTAGATATGGAGTCCGTAACGACGCATACCACCGATGGAACATGCGAGTAGGGTCTACTAGAGAGTCAAAGCTCTGATGGAAGCTCATTACGGAACTTCTGGAATCGCTTTGTTCATTATTATGTAATATTCGAAGAAAGTAGAAAAAATTCAGTTGGATGCCCAAGAATGTTAATTTTTTAAAAACTGTGTCTGATAGTGGCTGACCGCTTAGATCGCATCGACGACCGTGCAGCTCCACACCGAAGGGTGCTGTTCATTTCAAGCCTGAATAACCAGGACGGCACCCACGTTTCAGGGTCATGGGCCAATACAAACCAAGCATGCGCTGAAATCAAGTTGAACCTAAATTAATTGACTGAAATGTTTCCCCGCGAGCATCTATTTCGCATTTTCGGGGACACAGCTCACGTCCCAATGGTTGGAAGCAATGATGAGCTAAAAATATTGATTATTTAAGAATTGTTACCAGATGAGCAAGTTGGTGGGCGTGAAAAGTTCGAGGTAGGTCCTCAATAAGTTAATCAACCAAGGTACACACAGATATCCTTTAGACCTGAGTGTCTCTCACAAGTTCGTAACGGGCTGCCGCATGTTCTTCACCGTCCTGGATCGAATGTTGTCGTCACAATTAAATCCCGGTTTGTTTTACATTTTCCAAGTTGGCAACGGTCTATCAGCCATTCAATTTTTAAAAAAAGCACGATAAGCTGTTTTCATTTGATTGCTAGTAACCAAGCGAAAACCTAGACAACTCCTGTTCCTTGAGGATACCTTGACGAAGTACTATCTGTGAGGAATTTCACTAGGCACCAGATCCCTTTTCTCGACTACGACAGATTCAACTTCACTAATCTTTTGAAGGGACAGATAAATGTGTCCATCGCACTGAAACGTTTGAGGGTGGGGTGTTTTGCTTCAATCCCATTTTTTCGAACCTCACTCACTTCCAAACCGACGTCGTTTTACCGGGAGACCCAACCAGGTTCCTCTTAAACTATTCGTCAACAGAATGTGTTGCACAAAGTCCACTTCGTTCTGGACATCACAGTGAACTTTTCTTGAGCAAATGCTACTCATGAGGTTCAGGAAAACTTCCCACCAGCTGACGACCCTTGTACAAATCCATAGTTTTTTCTCAAATATCGTAATTTATGAGCTAAGTTGGAAGTAAGGAATATTTTGTTTGGTTCGCAGACGAGATAGAGACCTTGTTGTTAAACTTTTTTCGAGTAGATTGCTTTATTTTAAACAGCAGCAACTAAAAGCCTCGAAAACGACTGAACTGGACCATAGAGAGGAACGTGTTGCTGAGTTGGACGCAGGAAATATTTTGGTGACCAAATAATTACATCAAAGAACTGAGTTGTGGACTAGCTAGTTGGTTCGAGCTGACTCATTGAACCCAAAAAGAGCAACTGGCTCGTCATCTGTGGGGATAATTCTAGAAAGTGATCGCTCAGGGTGCCGGGCATATCTTGGCACAACAGCATGTCCCGCGGTTTTTTTCTTAAGCAACAAGTTGACAAGGAAACTAGCCCAAAGTAAACGCTCGGATCGTGTAAGCGTGTTCCGGAGACACAGCGTACATCAATTTTAAGGGAGTATAAGGCTTCAACGAGCCTTGACCAGTCGTTTCTGACTGACGGGTCTTCTCTTCAGCTACTAGCATCGAGGACTTAAGTTCTTTGGATTCGCACTGGTGATAATTCCCAGAAAGAACGAAACAGTCGTACAGAGATTCTGGCATAGACGCATTCATGGGATGAAATCTCCTCACTCTACCAACAGTCTTATTCTCCACAGTGAATCTAACATAGCTATCTCCTGTAAGTCGTAGTGAAAACACCTTCGTTGTGGATCTGATTTTTTGAAAGGCATACGTGTGGCGTCCAATTTGCACACCGACTGAAGAAGTACGAACTCCTTGATGAGTCAATAGTGTGCTAATGTGTTGGAATAATGTCGTGAACTTGCTGGAATTATACCAGGATATACTGCCGGTTTAACTGTAGTTATCGTGCAGGAGAGATATTAGAATGTTACTGCGCGATTACAAACCGGTGTTTTCGACCACATGGAAACACCTGCGGATCACATCCGGTCTGTTTCCCAGCCCAACTAAGATCGATAGTTCTATTTCCTTTCCAGTGGACCATATTTCACACAACTCACCTAAGAATTAAAAGAATTTCGACGATCTATTTCTGTAACCACTCCAACAAGGTCTTGAAGATCGTGTAGGTCCTTTCTCAGGTGTATTTATGCTTGTCTAGAAAATATTCAATCTCTGACGCACTTTGACCAGGTGGAACAGGTGAAAAAATGTTCACCTTGTCCGCTTTATTGTTTGAGTGTACCGAGACAGTTTCTCCCGGTTTTTAGGTTGTCGTAGAGAGCTGATTCCAATGATGTACAGCGCTTGACATTTCCAGCTCTTAGAGTCGACTGCCCAGCATGAGTTCAGATTTGTTTTTATTGATTTTAGTGGGATCGATTTTTTTCTGGGCATTCTCATTGGTGGCAGAGCAAATAGCCGGTCGTGAACCGAGTCCACAGGATGTCGTCAGCTAGGTTATGCCATAGTGAATTGTTTCTCCTTTCTGCTCAAACTCTACCTTGTTCAAGTGATAGCCACCCCTTGGACCACTGCGCAGCATCCAATTGGGTTGTGAACCGAAAAAGAGCAATTGGCCCTGCGTCTGTCGGGATAATTCTGGAAAGTGATCGTTCAGGGCACCGGGCATATCTTAGTACAACGGCTTGTCTCGCGTTCTTTTTTCTTAAGCAACAAGTTGACCGGGAAACCAGCCCAAACTAAAAGCCCATTTTTTGGACTGCGGAAAGCCTATTGGAACTTAGGCAGTGTGCAATCAGTAGCTTGCCGGTAACTGCGTCCATGACACACGACCTCTGGTTGGCATTGATCTGATCAAGAGACAGAATGGATCTTCTGAACATGTTCTTCGGGTGAGACGGCGAAACTGACTTCAAAAGAGTAATTATCTTCTCCTGGTGAGATACTTGGACCTAACAGTGGCCACTAGGGACAACCAATGAGGAAGAGAAGTCCGGTGAAAGGAGTGGAATATTCCGAAGAGTGAAGCTCAGCCGTTTTCTGAATAGCATCAATGACCGCCAACTCTGTCCATGCAGAAGCCTGGAAACCCAGCCAGGGTTTGGACCACACTTACTCTCTAAAATTATGGATACTCTGAGTTAGGTTAATCTGTTGTCAGTTGCTTGTTTGGGATCTGTACGATGAACGTTTTAAATCTTTGCTTAGTTGGACCTGCGAACGTGTATCAGAGCTCCAATGTTTCTTACGGGTCGGTAAATGACTCATCAGAGTCAACCTTAGCCTCCATCATTGTCCTGTTTCTACGGAAAATTGATTGGACCATCCGTATTACTTACCAACCTGTTTCGTTTTATGCAGACAATCGATCAAAGTTGGCGGACGCTCTCTAGTTTCAGGTTGATTCAGCTGCAAACTTGGTGCCATGAACGGGGGGAACACAGATGTGGTACAAAATAGTACAGCAACTCAGCTATCGGCATCACTTGCTTTTGGTTCTACGTTCTCTCACTCTCTGAACTAAGCGAAAACATGCAGCATGGTAGCCATCCAATTGACCTTGATGTGGGACAGAGGTATTGATCGCCGATTAGCATTTGTGGCACACTAGCAACACCAAAACCATCCAAATAAACCAAGCGCTTAGCAGTGCAAGTACTCGTGATTGACAAAAAGTTCACACGAGATCAATTTACCGGCAGCAGATCGATAACTTGAACGAGGAGCTTTAACGGATCGTTTAATCAGCCTAATGGGACAGGATCTATAGCACAGTAATGTGGGTTTAACTTGACCTCGTCTGTCGAAAAGTGTTTTTTATAGACATTTGTTGGATTAATTGAACGATCACCTCTCGGTTGAAAGGACCAAAAGTTTTGTATACAAGCAACGACTACGCTAAGGTCTACAGGCAGCCGTGGAACTGCACACAATAACTGGCGAGGAGGAATCAACAACCAAGCAGTGTGAATGACTACTAGTCGCTGGTCAAAGACTCGTCGATAATGGGACACAAGTCGTGAAATAGATCTGAAAAGTCGGGAAGGGGCGATATCTGGACTACGATTGATGCCAGAACCGTTTGCAAGTGAAATGGTGGAAAGCATGTGAACGTGAAATGAATAGATGGCGTAGAGTTGGTGGGTGTATGAAGGACGGATTTAGGTAAAAGGAGGTGTGACGGTTGTCCATAAACAACCGCGGAAAAGATAAAATTTTCAGACCGACTCCAATTAACGTAACCGATCTCCCTCATTCGAAAGTGGTGCCACGATCTCACCCATGCAGACAAACAAAAGGGCTAAACGATACTCGGTCAACCTAACCAGAAGTACTGGAGTGTAACCCAAGCTAAATTTATATGAATTCCTCGTTTCAGAAGAGCTTGGTAAACAATCGGTAGCTTTTATTTGGGCAACGTTTCGCTTTTGACACAAAAGCTTCATCAGGTCAGGTGAGCAGGTCACCAAATTGGCCAGGTTATAAGGCTGACGGGGAACAACCTCACAGTTCCTAACACACGCTAACACATCCTGGCAGGTAAAGTCTCTTGGGTGATTTATTTGAAAACCTTATTGTAAAGAGTCGAAGGTGAAGGGACTTAGTGCAAGCTTACCACTTACCATTTCGAGGTGCCTACACCTCCAGACACTCACTCAG
>NW_008751759.1:542327-549380 GCF_000715545.1 Opisthorchis viverrini
TCTCCAACCAGGCACAGTGAGGATCACGCGGTCCCCATCCTGGAAAGCGAGTAGCACCGACAGCACCCAAGCGTTTCGTGGTCTCCTTCATACTCGTCTGCCAAGTCAAGGGTTGGCCACCTCTCTGTTAACGCCATTCTGAGTTTGGCATGGAAGACAGCACTCTCTTCGGCAAACGATGGTTCGGCATACTCAACACATGTCCCAACCAACGCAGCTTCTGGTGCTGGACACATTCTTCAATGGAAGTATGTACGAGGGCTGGGATACTGCCAGGGCGCCCACACATAGACAGGAGGACGATTAGGGTCCTCAACCAAAGCCTAACCGCAAGGCAGTGGTGTTTGGCGGGAAATGCAAATGCATTACCATTTCTACGGAATAAGTCGCCATACATGTTCCAACCCCCAACCTGGAGGGCCAGGAGACTGTGTTCGTCAGACCTCTAGTCATTGACCAACCTGGTATGTGAGACTCTGTGAATGTCATGGGGACACTCCCTAGTAGAGATCAATGGATCGCTGAGGTGCGCAAACCGTCACACTACGTTGAAGTCCAGTGTCTTCCTGTAGAAAAGCGCGTGTTGCGTTCGGGTACAGAGTGTACAAATCTGCTCATCAAGTCCAAAACGCCTGTAATCACGTGTTTCAGTGTTCTAGGGAACGCGACTTATCCAATGGAAACAAATAAGACACCATTACGGATGAAACCAACTAATTTATCTTGGACCGAAACGCGTGGCCGACTATTTGGGAAACTGACAAGTGATGAGGTGCCTCGCTGCGGTTTACATATATATACGCATACATTCGTTTGTGTGTAACATTTTCAACTGTATTGTAGTATGTTTTCTTACCATAACTACTCATAAGATGGCTCAAAATTCTTCGACAGGCCGCCTGCAGTTTTGTACGGGATTCCATACTCAGCTGTTAACCTGGGAATTATCTGGACACCAAGATGAATCGCTTGAATGAAGCCTTCCTCAACCGACTTGGCCACATAAAAGACCTTTCACGTGTCATTTAAAACTGTATTGATTTTCGATAGTCCACAGTCAGTTTGACGTTTTGGGGACAAATGACTGCGTACCCCTCTCAAAGATAAACATAGTTTCGAATAAGCTGTACAGAAACGGCCAAAAATGGTTCGGTTCAAGATAGATAGTAAACAGTCTGCCCGATTCAAGTCAATACTGGATGATGCAATTGCCTGGAAAGACTGTATCGCTCTGTCACAGCCAAAGTGTTTGTTTATGCAACCTGTGTCAGCTGCAATGAAACAAACAGCAGAGTGCAAGGTAAACAGGTGTTTAGAAAACGCACGGCATGAAAACACCGGCATTTCATTACTACGTTCCAGGGTTCTGAAACATGTTTGTATGAAATGAATAAATCATGAGTCGGTTGTGAACTACCGACATTTTTAGAAAAGTACACTAAACAAGTCATTTACGGAACGTATTGTGTGTGATAAGCGAACCAATTAAATGCTCGATCAGTGTACACAAGAGAGTACATCTTGGTAATTGGTCAGGTGGCTGTTGATCTGTTCGCCGAGCTTGGCAATTGATTTGCAAACGTTTCGTCACCATTCGAGGAGACGTCTTCAGTGCGCTGTTGGTTGGGTAGTCCCTCTCTTCGTGCCTGCGTTTATATAGTTTACGAAGAGCATCCTTCGCGCTGTAACCTGGATTCTGGTTGGTCCGATCTTAATCGGTGTTAAGTTGTGGCATGTATTTCTTGCTTCCTACAGCCACGCTTTTGCTGAAATTGCCGTCCATTGATGTCTCTTTCGATTGGTCCGTTCTTAAAGCCGACCATGACGATGCAATCGGCCTGTTCAGCTGTAACATCCTTCCGGTGCCCAGCTGCCATACCACCCGAAGGAAGCACGAGGTCTGGGATACTACCAGGTTAACCAAGCCTAGACAGGGGAAGTCGATAGGCAGACGTCGGGTTCGAACCCCTTGATCCATCCCACCCCCAGGACGATGCAACACCTCCAAGCAACGCGCAATTAAAAATATAACGACAGTATCAAGAAAAGCTTTGATTCGAGTTTGGGCAATAAAACTCAAGTTCTCTACCTCAAACAGAAACAAATTTTCGAGAAATACACTCATTTGCAAATCAATTTGGTTTCCACGGGAGACTCAACTGAATCTCTCGTTTATGATATTCTACAACTGAATGTGCTGCACACAGACCGCCTCATGATTCAGTTGGCACGATATTCGAGATATCGAAGTATGTTTTCATAAAGGAAACTACTCATAAGGTTTCTGAAAACTCTTCGACAGCCCACGACCTGTTTCGCCTTTTTTGGGCTCATCAGGTAGGCGCAGTCCCCAAGTTTCCGTCAACCGAAACAACCGAAATCGGGCTGTAAAATATCATAAACGAGAGATTCAGTTGAGTCTCCCGTGGAAACCAAATTGATTTGCAAATGAGTGTGTCTCTCGAAAACAGTCCAACTTTGGTTCAAGTCGATCAAAAGGTTGACGATAACTCGGGGACTGTGCCTACCTGATGAGCCTCGGGAAGGGTGAAACCGGTCGTGGGCTGTCGAAGAGTAGTTTCCTCTACCAAGAAACAAACGTCAACCGCATTGAAGATGTGGAGTAGGCAACGCAAACGATTACAATCCCTACTCACAAAACAAACTAATAACGTGGAAGTCCACTATCTGAGAGCGAAAAGTGATATTGTTTTTTTTTTTGAGAAGAAAGCCTCCAGGCGATAAAAAGTTTTGGCGAGCCCTGAAGCCGATTCAGTCCGTAAAGCTTGCATAATTTATTTACGTTTCGATTTGTTTTCGCACAATGACGCCCACGTTAGAATTCATCTTAAGGCATATTACGCAGATTAGTCTGAAAAGCCCCAAGAGAGCGGATCATTTCATCCGGGCCCTCCAGCAGAACGTAGCTGCACCAAGAAGCATACACAATCTAATCAGCCCACTGAGCTAAAATTGAAGAGCTTGTTCAAGACAGACTTTGATCAATACTTGGGCACGAAACTCAAATACCCATCAACAGGACGAAGAGTTTGACGATATCAGACTGGGAAATCACCAGCCCATATAGAAATGTACTTTTGTTCCACTGTATATGCGTGGGCCAAAGGAGATGAAGCGATTAAAAAATGGCTGTTCACGTGCACTCCACGCTTGTGTGATGATCTATCCGCCTGTTCCGGAACACTTATCCTGTTGGTTCCACGTCAAAGGGGTAAGCACTGAAATCGATTTTCAGTCTTGTTGGAACTTTTCAGTAGGGCATATCGTTGGCCTTCCAAGGTTAGAACTCTGGACGCCCGACTTCATGGTGTGCAAGAAGCACCTGAATTATCATGCCTTGAGTAGCTGCGACCACTTGCAGCGAATCAATAAGCCGTCCAACAGGCTTCAAGCTTCTCTGGCCCAAACTGACTGAGGGCTCTTAGCGGGCTAGTCAATCAATCGTTAAGAAGTTGGACAGCTGATGCGTCGTCGTTCGCNCGTCAAACAAAGGCCTCGGTATTCGCACAATGGAAGTGAATTTTCGAAAGCTATGACGTGTCGGAAGCAATCGGGCAATCGAGCTCAGAGTACCAGTCGACACTTTTGAGCCCCATTTAGGCATCCCAGAGTCTCAGCGATCCTGGGAAGTTATTCCACCAGACTTTTCCGCCAGAGGGATGATTGCTTCAGTCGACAATGAAATATGGTGAGCTGCAAAAATATGAGAGTATAATAGGACAGTTTCTAGTTTGAGCGCATACACAACAAAATGCAACATTCTGGTGCAAAAAGTTTTACTCCATTCGTAAAGGTTTCGCAGCTAAGAGCATTGTGCGGCTAATGGACCCCTTAAACAAATTAAACGCGTCAGTCAGGCTTGAAAAAGCTCGCCCCTTCAGACGTGTGGAGACAGACCTATTCAGGGAATGCTAATGGAGTACCGGTAACACGGTTGCCTGGCATTTCAGATGTCTAGGGTTAAAAAAACCATGCAAGGTGAACGACATACACTGTTGATGAGTTTAACTGAGAGTGATGATCGAGCCTAGTGCTAGCCCCCTCTGGTGTGGACTCGCCAGAACAAGAAGAGTCACCTAGAACCGATGCAAAAAGTAGTTCATCGCTGTCACATGCAAGTGCGCAGCTGAATCAATCGTTGGTTCAAACAAGTTGAGTCATCAGGCAGTGTCAGAATACTGATAGCGCGGATGACTTTAATGCCTGTTCGCCGAGCTAGACAGCTAAGTCCCAAGTGTTAATAAAGCCACCAAACCAGGGGACAACATCAGTGTGTATTTGAGTTGGTAGATCCTTGTGTTCATTTGGCATTCGTCTCCCAACGTATTTAACCAATCGGCGACAGCTTTCTGCATTCCGTTGTGGTCTTTTTTCGTCTAAGTGGATTGCTTATCACGACATCCATTTTTTTACTCCTTATCCTCTCTTGAATTAACCGCTCGTTCTGAATTCATCCAGACTTCTCGCGATTGTTCTCCGGGTTGTACTTTTGTGTTTTTTACACTATTGCAATGCCTTGCATCCACCGGCTGATTGGGCATTCTCAGTTGGGCATCTAATAACAATCGTTCGGCTGTAACACCCTTCCGGTGCCTGGCTGCCATGCCACCCGGAGGAAGCACGAGGGCTGGGATACTGCCAGGTCGTCCAGGCCTAGACAAGGGAAGTCGAGTGGCAGAGGTGAGATTCGAACTACGGACCTTCCAGTCAGTAAATTCGCGCTCTAACCAGCTGAGTCATCTCGCCCCAGTTGGGCATCTACTCCGATAAGAATACGACGGCAAATTTAAATCCATCAAACGCCAAATATTGAACAGCCGAAAGAAAGACTGCGAGTTTTGTGGGCACCTAAAGATTAGAAGGCTGAGAAGGCCTCTGTCAAGGGAAACACCCGTGCCCTATACCGATCAATATGATCGATTGGAGAGAAGAACAAAACGGTCAGTGAAACGATGAGTGGAAATCACGGTTCAATAATGCACATGCAGAATCGCCGACTGGAAAGGTCAGCCGAACACTTCGAAGAATAGCTTAGCTGGCCTCCTGCAACACAGCCTCTATGGAGAGTGCATATGGGCGAATGGAATGTACACCGTGATCGCTCGTCAAAAGAAGAAATAAAGCACAAAATATCCGTACTGGAACGTGAGAGGGCACCAGGACCGGACAGTCTGTACACAGACATGTTCAAGGAAAGCGAAGAATTGCTGGCGACCCATTTATTGGTGCGGTGTGGAGTGAAGAGAAATTGTCTGCAGAATGGGGCATGTCGACAGTCATTCCTATATTCAAAAAGGATTGGCGGACGCTGTTTGAAAACCACCGTGGCATCAGTCTCGTAGCTGTGGTCTTATCCTTCGAAGGCTAATGAGACATAGGGAGAGACTGATCCGCAAAAAACCAAACTGAGTTCCGTCCTGCGACCGGATTCACCGATCACATTTGCATTCTCCGACAGATTCTGGAACAGTGACATTGCTCCCAGCGACCAACATTGGTGGTATTCCTTGACTTGAAGACTGCCTCTGACTCTGCGAACCGTCGTGCACACTGATACTGTCTACGGAGCAAAGTTGTCCCCATTATTGCTTGATCCTCCCTAAGGTAATGTGTGCCACGAGAGGCCTACGAGAGGCTCTCGTCTAGAGCTCTTTCTTGAAAATTTTCAGGTGGATCCTGACCAGACCGGGGCAACCACCCGAGTCCCAATGATAGATGAGTTTGATAATTTCACAGATAGGAAACGACTTTTCCAATGCCGCATATATATCTATATATATCACGAATATTTAAGAAATTATTTCAAGGCTATCCCAGTAGTAAAAAGTGGCAATAGGTTGAAAAAATATCGAGACGGTACGGCAAGAACCCACAACTGACGATCACTCGCAATCAGAGAGACTAGTGATGCGTAAAATCTTATCGTGGTGGTGGCACCAACGGTCACCAGAAGAATACTACTCCCGAAATACTACTCACAAACACCAGCTCACCGAGAGTAGGCATGGCTAACCGTTGCCAGGTGCAATACCTAAAGATTACGGAAATTCGATGTGAACCGAACAGGGTGCAGATGTCAGCCCAAGCAAGAACGAAGAGAAAGGAAAAGTCAACGTGTTGCAGCACATGTCTGCCGTCAGTTCGAATGAGATGAATAGAGAGAGAGGATGTAATGTTTCAAACAGAATAATGTTGGCGCATTACGTATAAGTTGTTTGATCCAATCAAACGTTGCCGACTCTGTTTAAACGAAAAACTTAAATGGGGAACTCGAAAATAGAAAGACATTGACCTGAAGGCAACAGTCTTTTCAGAGAACAATCAAAATGCTACACCATGCTCACGAATGCACTAGATATTCCAGTAACACGCAAAAAGCCAGCCAAATGGGAAGACTTCCAATCCAAAGTACAATGGAGATTTTATCCGATCCAATCAGGAATAAAAACGGCTGAAATGGAAAGAACACCAGTAAGTGGCAATAAAATGTGTCCCCTAATAGGACGATCACGGTGAGCAGATTGAATAGGACTATCGAAGAGCAATCAAGAGCAAACGCACATGCAGTAGGATGATGACAAAGCGGGTACAGACCAGTTGCCAGACACGACGGGTACAGCAGCCCCATCCTGAAGAGTAGTCTGAACTGTTGGACAAGATCAACAGACACGCCCAACATAAATCCCCATCGCTTACAGCCGTATCAACTGTCCCCCAGGAATTTGTGGGCTTGATCAGTATACGAACAGCGAAAAGTAAGTCTAAATAATGTATACAAAAGTCTCGGGTGGTTTTGGGACTAGCAGAAACGTCTCCATCCGTCTTGGTGATTTTCACTAGCTGCGCGAGGCTTGATGAGTCTTCATACAATCACTTCAACTATTCTAATTTTACCTAATAATTTGCCGGCTAACGCAGTGTCTACGTTATTTTGCAGTTGCGTCACAGCGCGCTGAAAGTTGCACCGCGTATTCCGGGAATCCCGCAAGACCGAACCAGTTGGGGAAAAGTAACTGGAACGTTTTCATAAAA
>NW_008751759.1:549622-552840 GCF_000715545.1 Opisthorchis viverrini
TTTTTTTATGAAAATATACTGCGATATCTCGAATATAATGCCAACTGAATCATGAGGCGGCCCGTGTGCAGCACATTCAGTTGTAGAATTTCCTAAACGAGAGATTCAGTTGAGTCTCACGTGAAAGCCAAATTGATTTGCAAATGAGTGTATTTCTCGATAACTGGATAGTTGTTAGGAATCTGCTGACTACTGAAACTAGTATTTGACGCTACTGAAATTTGATGAATGGTACCACCGAGTTATTCATATTCGTATGTGCCAAGCTGCATTTTACTTACGGTAGGTTGACCCAAGATCCGGGTTGCCATATAAACGTTGCATAACTTCATTACTGTATAAACGAAACCTGA
Source organism: Opisthorchis viverrini (assembly GCF_000715545.1). Lineage (NCBI taxonomy): Eukaryota > Metazoa > Platyhelminthes > Trematoda > Opisthorchiida > Opisthorchiidae > Opisthorchis > Opisthorchis viverrini. Next base: position 549,976 of record NW_008751759.1, read on the forward strand.
GTCTGGCGCATATTCTCAAAGCCGGGGTCCACTTTCCTCTTATTCTTGTGGAGAAGTACTCGCAGTCGTGACAAGCGTTCGTTACAAACAATTTTTCTTAGAAAGGTATCGAAGGAAAAGATAAACTTGGGTTGGCGGAACTGCGCTTACCTGATGGACGCTAGTAAGGGTGAAACCGGTCTTAAGTCGTCGAATGGTTTTCAGCAACCTTATGAGTAGTGTGTTACTTATTTAAAGTGGCCATATGATCCTATTTGTAAATGATATGGCAACGATAGGTTGACAGAGAATCGAGTTGAATCAACGACAGACAACCAAAGGAAATGCGATAAACTGTCACGCGGAAGGTTGTCACACAGTGAAAACGTGAAAACATCAAAAGCGTGACCGAATCGTTTGACAGAGGTCTTTTACCGCTGTGACTTGTTTATGTGCGACGAATCACAGTCGGAGTGAGCCACCAACACGGCTGAATCGCTTTGCCTTTACTGGATGTCCCAGAGGTCATAGACTCGAATCTCCTTGGTAATTCATGAACTACGCACCCCCGAAGATTTTCACCATGAAGGAATAAGGTATAGAGTGTTTGTCGACGTTTCAGCACAGGCTGGACGAAATTTCAATGAAGAAATCCTCAAACAGTCAACTTTTCAACGGATTAAAAATGGCGCATCTTCATGCGGATGTTTCAAACTCTGATGAACCAGGACACCTACTGAGGAGAACGCCAGCTGACAACTCTCCTTCAAACTAAGACGGTTGTAGGCAATCGGTAGATATATCACCAAGGACAATAACCTTGAAGGAATCGAACAAAGGATGAGTTTCCATGGTGACATGCACTTTCTAATTATGTAATGTCAAATACAATAATTCGTCACGTCGGCCTGCATTGGATAGGTAAGTATGGTGCACAAAGTAAGTGTGCACAAAATTGAACAGAAAAAAGTGTCAATATGTTTTCCGAAATGAGGTAGTCAAAGAAACTATGCCATTTTTAGCTGCTCTACCTCAGAGGTAAACTATTGATATCGATCGATGGTACCATTGTCATGGTACAGAATGTCAGGGGCGTAGGTGGGTTTACCAAATCCCGAGTTCCGGTGTTTTAAATCGTACTAAATTTATTAATTTTTCACTTTTTTGTGCAAGCAGGCCTCTACTTTTGATGGGACAGTGCGATTTGGTGATTTCCCGCTGCGATTTTACCTTCTAAGTGAAGTCAACGTATACTGAAAAACCAATGAACCCTGTGTTCGCGTGTTTCATCCTTATTGGGTTTCGACAGCGGTGCGAGTGTCACAAAACTCAGAGGGTTTCGAACCCTCAATTTGTGGAGCATCCCACTGAAACGTTGTCATTCGAGAAACCACTCAACACGTGACCCAAGTCCGCCTGAGTGACATCCAGTCTGATTGCTAACCAACCGCACACTCGTGGCCGACATTAAGTTTTTCGAACTGCTCGCCGAGAGGTCGCGAGTTCGAAATTCCCATGAGTTTTGTGCGATGCGCACTGGTGTTGACTCCCAATTAAGAGGAAACAGCTTTACACCGCTTATCGGCCTCTCGACTGGTAACTGTGAGGCTGGACCGCTTCTCGGCTTCTCGACTGGTAACATCTCGTTGTGAGGCTGGAGCATGACCACAACTACGTTCAGACGAATTCCTGCTTATGACTTCTACCGGTAGATAGATATGACACCAATGGGTTCGTCTGGAATCTGAAAGAGCAGCGCTCAATTTACTTACTTTTGCAGAGCTAAGTCTTCGAGATGGAAACCTTGGAGTTTTCGAAAAAGTTTGGTGATAGTCGGTAGATTTATTGCTGGGCAACGTTTCGCTTTTGACACAAAAGCTTCGTCAGGCTAAGTGACTAGGTTCCGAGGTTGGTCGAGATTTAAGGCGGAAGGAGAACCAATCAGCTACGTCAAGCTAAACCTCTGTTGGGTGTCGGCCGAGGGATTTTAGTGTGTTACAGTGGTTGAACATGTGCTGGGTCGGTGGGAAAACCTACATGTGTTTGGGTCCAGCCTAGGGTCTAGTTCTTCTGGTTCAGATCATTTGATGGTTCCTGTTGAACTTCGTTTGAACCTTCTGTCAGTCTGTGTGGGTGAGGTAGTACTAAGAAAGTTGTGTAAGAGGGATACCTTGACCTTTGGTCCGTTGGGGTTTCCACCCATACCGTGGAGTTGTTCCTATTTTGAAAGGACGGGAAGGATTAGGACTTCCTTCGGTGTGATACTTGCATGTGGCGCGTCTACAATAAGCATATAAATGATTCAGATAGGCTCCGTCTTGAGTTACGACGGGTACAGATTACATCATCAGTCTAGTTATCCAAGGCGGCTGTCTGTGACCCCACGGTAAGCATCACAGTTATCACTAAACATCTGACATTGCTAGTTCTTTCCCTCTTCAAAGTCCACAGTGCGATAGTGATCGCATGAATGACCGAACATTCCGCAGATGTTAACAGTTGATTCTGCTTTTTATTTACTATCGTACAATTGTAGTTTTGGGGTTTTGCGGGATAGGTATTTTGTCCAGAGCCCTACCACTCTCGCTTGAACGGTCATCCTCCTGTTCTGGCGTAATTATTCCTGTGAGTCCACACCGAAAGGAAGCACTCGACTCGAGTTTCGCTCGTATTAGAGCTCATCCGCAGTGCATATACAATGGCCGTGCCTGGATTTAAACCCCGGACATCTGACATGCGAGGCGAGCGTGTAACCACTACTCCACCAACAAACGTTGGACGCATCTGAATTTTCACATCTGAACAGACCAATGCGTTCACACTTGAGCTTGGTGATTGGTGTGCCCGACCCATCGAACGACGACCCAGTAACTGTCCTGGTTGTGA
>NW_008751759.1:553763-569256 GCF_000715545.1 Opisthorchis viverrini
TTCGACAGCGGTGCGAGTGTCACAAAACTCAGAGGGTTTCGAACCCTGAATTTGTGGAACATCCCACGTTGTCAACACGTGACCCAAGCCCCCCTGGGTGACATCCAGTCTGATTGCTAACCAACCGCACACTCGTGGCCGACATTAAGTTTTTCGAACTGCTCGCCGAGAGGTCGCGAGTTCGAAATTCCCATGAGTTTTGTGCGATGCGCACTGGTGTTGACTCCCAATTAAGAGGAAACAGCTTTACACCGCTTATCGGCCTCTCGACTGGTAACTGTGAGGCTGGACCATGACCACAACTACGTTCAGACGAATTCCTGCTTATGACTTCTACCGGTAGATAGATATGACACCAATGGGTTCGTCTGGAATCTGAAAGAGCAGCGCTCAATTTACTTACTTTTGCAGAGCTAAGTCTTCGAGATGGAAACCTTGGAGTTTTCGAAAAAGTTTGGTGATAGTCGGTAGATTTATTGCTGGGCAACGTTTCGCTTTTGACACAAAAGCTTCGTCAGGCTAAGTGACTAGGTTCCGAGGTTGGTCGAGATTTAAGGCGGAAGGAGAACCAATCAGCTACGTCAAGCTAAACCTCTGTTGGGTGTCGGCCGAGGGATTTTAGTGTGTTACAGTGGTTGAACATGTGCTGGGTCGGTGGGAAAACCTACATGTGTTTGGGTCCAGCCTAGGGTCTAGTTCTTCTGGTTCAGATCATTTGATGGTTCCTGTTGAACTTCGTTTGAACCTTCTGTCAGTCTGTGTGGGTGAGGTAGTACTAAGAAAGTTGTGTAAGAGGGATACCTTGACCTTTGGTCCGTTGGGGTTTCCACCCATACCGTGGAGTTGTTCCTATTTTGAAAGGACGGGAAGGATTAGGACTTCCTTCGGTGTGATACTTGCATGTGGCGCGTCTACAATAAGCATATAAATGATTCAGATAGGCTCCGTCTTGAGTTACGACGGGTACAGATTACATCATCAGTCTAGTTATCCAAGGCGGCTGTCTGTGACCCCACGGTAAGCATCACAGTTATCACTAAACATCTGACATTGCTAGTTCTTTCCCTCTTCAAAGTCCACAGTGCGATAGTGATCGCATGAATGACCGAACATTCCGCAGATGTTAACAGTTGATTCTGCTTTTTATTTAACTATCGTACAATTGTAGTTTTGGGGTTTTGCGGGATAGGTATTTTGTCCAGAGCCCTACCACTCTCGCTTGAAGGTCATCCTCACCCGCCAGTCAGGACTTCCCAGTACCTTTTAGGACCCACCTGGCCGGAGCCCTAAATTGCATCACACCTACTTTCACAATGCTACTGCACTTCCCTCAGGTTACTTCAGCTGAGCCAAAAGCCATAGGTGAAAACCGTTCCCTAAATCTTCGACAGCAGTCGTCAAAATTCGAATATTTGTTCGTTGTGGCGGAAATTTTTTGTGATTCTATGTGCATCCAAATGTGACCCAATGACCTACAGCAACGACCCCTATTGTCACGGGACATAGTATACACTTTGGTGACCGATAGGTTGCTTTGTACTTCTGCTCTGGTATTGATTTCAAGGAGCTCCAAGAATCAGCCTCACTTTTAAAAAGTTGTGTCATGCAGCTGTCGTTTATTTGGCATTGTTCCACCAGGGGAGGATTTCGAATTTCTCGAGTAAATTCATGCCCTAGTTATGAAGTCGTAAGCCACGATAATACTAAATGTGTTCGTTCCCTTCGTCTGATGTGTGATTCACCCTAACCTGTGATATTTGTCGGTATGCGCTTGTGTCTCCATTGCGATACGCGTCTCATCCTGTTTACGGATTCTCAGTGCGATTTCACGCACGTAATAGTGCTACATGTGGCGCAAAGTGGTGCATTCCGTTACCGCTACACTACACTATTACGACGAAGCCAATTTTACGCCAGTCATAGACGCACGTCCCAAGACCATTTTACAGGTGCAAAGGATCAACATGTCGGACTTTGCTCCAACCTCTTTCATAGAATACAGCCGCCGATACCTGTGGCAGGCTGGACCAACCCGCCTGGTGAAAAACTACCGTGTAAAGTAGTTGGTGCGAGATGACCCAAATAGTTAGAGTGCGAATTTACTGACCAGAAGGTCCGTGGTTCGAACCCGACCTCCGCCACTCGACTTCCCCTATCTAGGCTTGGGCAACCTGGCAGTATCCCATCCCTCGTGCAACCTTTGGGTGGCATGGCAGTTAGGTACCGAACGAGTGCTACACCTGAACGACACAGAGTAGTTAGATCTCAGGTCGCTGAACGAATTACTGGTCCGTGATATCGTCTAAGTGTCAACCTAACTAAATAAAGCATTGTAGGGATATTTTGGCTTCATGCATATGAGCGGTTGATGACCATCTTTACTCAGGTTGTCAGGTGCAACTGCAACTGCGTGCGGTAGTTATGTTTTGTAATATCGATCGGATTTTTACAGCATCACGTGAGGACACTGATGGTGCTGGTATCGATTATCTGAATTACGACATTCGATTGTCAACTTCGGCTATGCAAGCCAAAAGCCCAGCTGTAGTCAAACCACGTGACCTTCTGGCTACTTAGGCAAGCACGCATCAGCAGATTGATTTTAAATGTATCCACCGCTTCGATCAATCAGCGAACGAAGAAGAACGATGCACCTTGATCAGAAAGGCCCCAACCACATTGGCAACCCTGCGCCGACAGACGCAGGTGCTCCTGTGCATGTTTATTCCCTCTCCAGTTAGGTCAATTACCGATTCCAAGATATTATCAGACTATATTACGCCACCGGCGCATATTCTGGCTTTGGTTTCTGCCCAGGAAAGTGCTTTCTCAAGAGCGGCCAAATGCGTGTCTGTAATCGGCCAACATGCTTCTGCATAATATACTAGGACCCAGTTACACTCGTTGATCGAAGCCATAGCTGGGTTGACATGGTAATGATGGGAGTGGTGGGGGAAATTCGGGACAGAATAAAGTAATGCGAACACTACTGCTACTACATAGTATCATGTAGTCAGTGTGATTGATCGAACCGAATCGGGCAATCAATTACAGCTAATGTCCCAACCAGCTGCGTTGGTTGGGACATGTTTTACGCATGCCGAACCATCGTTTGCCGAAGAGAGTACTGTTTTCCATGCCCAATTCGGAGTGGCGTAAACAGAGGGGTGGCCAACCCATGACCTGGCAGAGGAGTCTGGTTGGAGACACTACAAGTTATGGCTGCCAACCGATGTCAGTGGTGTTCTTGTTGTCAGTTTCTGTCCAGATTGCCTGAGTGAATTTCTGGAGGTGTAGGCACCTCGGAATGATTGTGTTAAGCTAGCACTAAGTCCCTCCCCCATCCACCTTTATTCTTTTCTTTACAATAAGGCTTTCAAATAAGTCATGGCTGTACGGCAGTGAAGCATTGGTGTTGAGCACTGATGTCATGCTGTCGTTGATGATGATGAATGAGGGAGTGTTCATTCCCATAGGTGACGAAAGGCGAAGAGTTCATGATAGCGAAATACAATCATTTGCAAACTAATTTGGTTTTTCGAAAGACTCACCTGGAACCCTGCTGAAGCTCCCGTTTGTGATGTTTCCGGGCAACTGAATGTACTGCACCAGGCCGCATCATGTTTCAGCCGCTGCGATATTCAAGATATCGGGATACATGTAGACTTGTAGTGCACTACTCATAGGGTTGCTGAAAATTCGTCAACAGCCTGCGACCGATTTCGCCCTTCTTGGAACTCAACATGTAAGTGCAGTCCCTGAGTTCTCGTCAACCTTATGTTCCACTTGAAAACAAATTGCATGAAATTAGCGAAATGCCCAACTAATTTGTTTTTCCGAGAGACTCACCTGACAGCGCTTTAACCACGGTCCACTGCAACTGCGGCAGTTGTGATCTCACCACTTCAGTTCCGGTTTGTGTATCACCAATCTGCAAACACCACGGCTATCTGGAGTTCACCATGTCGATCGATTTTCAAAGCACACTTGAGTGTGTTAATTGTGCCCCAATCGGGAGGGCGGAATATTTTCCGTGCTTTCCATAAGTTCACAGTATTTGGTCGACCAAGGTCAGGCCACCATTTCAAACAAACGTTGGTGCAAAGCACCTCCGGAGCACAAAGAATTCCCGGATTCGATTCGGCGAAATAAGAAAAATGACGAAATTCCACAACATGACCAGAAATTATTTTGCATTAGTAGCTACTTAATAAAGGTTTAAAAAACTTGTGTGTTTTCTTTCCAGAATTGCAAAAAAGCTCTCTTTTGAAATTACATTCCTTACACACATGCACCACAGTGGTGCACTGGTAGGCTGATCATGGTACGTGAAAATGTTCCAGCCGTTATGGCCAAATCAATAAGTAATTTTCACCGATGCACGCCTTGCATAGCGACCGGCAGTATCCCTGGATCCAGGCTAGAAAGATGCAAGCCGGCTAGGTCAAAAAATGTTTTTGTTTGCCATCTTGTTGAAATTTACACATCATGGAGTTGTATCTTTCCGGGATCGATGGTCTCTGAGTTTATGCTTTCCGCTGGACTGTCTATTGTGCGCCGCCATTCTGTAATCACTGAAGCTGATGCAGAAGCTCCCGATCTATATATCTGATACGATGACGTGGTGCATAAAATCATTGGTGAAAAAGCTTTAAGCCTCGTTCTATATTCTTTCTGAGATGTACACTTGTCACTCAAACTGATGTTAAGCGGTCACAAGCCCTCGGTCTGACTATTCTGTTTCCTGCCCAAGTTAGCAAGTATCAATAAACGCTTAACATCTCTGGGCATGATCCCGCAGAAATCAGAAGTAGGCTAGGAACCCTCGGCATGAGTCATCGGTATCGACGACCGCAGCAGGAGTAAAGAAATAACTAACCGCTGATCAGCTGATCACCGCGAACAGCTAAGCCGCTGATGAATCGATTTAAATGTGGGTGGATCACCCGTCCACCTAAAAATAATCGATATCACAGTGCGTGATGTGCGCATGCAGTCCTCTGGCGTCATAATCCGACTCTCCCATGGTTACGCGACTCAGTGAAACATTGGATTTTATATTTGCTGCATTGTGCTGAAATTTTTAATTTGTTGAGCCTCAGTACAAGACTGTGTTATAATGCATCTTGGTGGCAGAACCAGGAACTCATATTCGTTCTGTTCGCGGGCACGGTCACCGACACTGCTTCTTTTTACGAAGGGGATTCGGCGGTATGATAACCGTAATAATTCGTCAGCAGGTTTGTCTAGAGAGCGGTTAACAACTAGTCAGATTTTTGATGAAACGTGGTCACTTGCGTCAATGAGATACGACTGTGTCTCTGCTTAAGTAGAAAAGCCGCCTCATGTTCCCGCTTGTATGATATTGAAGATATCATAGTATTTTTTTGTTTGATGAAGCATACCGCCCGTAAATTTACTGACGAAAGTCGCTGTCAAGGTGTTTTCAACCTGAAGTTCATGACTGAAGGGTGAGTGCTGTTAGTAAAGACTGTACTGTATACTGTACAACTACTGGCCTGGATGCCACTGTTTCTAACTTCCTCAGAGCTGTACTATGTGCGACAGGAATGAGTGGGCCATCAGCATAGGTTGACTTGACTTGGAACCGACAGTGGTCGCGTGCAGTCTAGGTAGTACAAACGTACGTGCCAGTCTCAAATCAATTTATTATCACTACAGGTTTATGGCGCTCAGTTTGACGTGATTGTCGCTTCGTCCGGAAAGTGTACGTCAAGCCAAGCATCCGGTTTGATGGAATGTTGAAACTGAATTAGTTAGTTAGCAAGGCAATGACTGATGGATACATTTACGAAAGAGCCGTTTGTTAACATCCACATACAATGAGTAGACAATAATGGAGCATGTGGTACTAACCCTTCAAGAGGGTGCCCCGAAGAGAACCTTTGACGGGGCGAACAGGACCATTTGACCTCATCATTTGGACGTTCGAGACTGTTTGGTGTTTTCCGTCTTGACAGTGATTGAGCAGAACCTGTTAGAAACTGTCGAAACATGCTGCTGATCGATGAAACAGACGTTTATTGGATAAATAAACAACTGTCACTGTCATGAAAAGGTGCACAAGAATGCTCACACCAAACAGTCAAGAAGGCCTCAGGTCGTGTATGATCTTCAAGTCAAACCGCTTCTGGATAACGAAGGAATAAACAAAGAATGTCGTGAGGGATTTTGCTTTATTCTCTTCCTGATTAGTGGAAATTTTGAGCCGAAATCATAGTACCAGAAGTAACGACGCCTCCATCATTCCCTAATGTTCTCTCTGGCCAAAATTGAAGGAAAAAGTATTTGTACTGTTCCTCTAGTACATCGAGGATACAAAACATAATATAATGAAAATAAGCGTTCAGGTTTAACCCAGCCTAAAGCCGTCAAGGTGTCATAGTGATCGGGCATCCTCGCCGCAGTGATCCCGTGTGGTATCCTAGCCACAAGTTCAATAATGTCAGGAAGCCCTGCGGGGAGCAGTCTGACGTAGAACAGCGAGTTCCCGTACTGCTTGTAATTGCGTATTGCAAAGTAGTCTGAGGGTAAATTAATTCGTACTGTCTTTCGCACTTGGGTGAGATGTTTCCCCCAATCGACCAGCATGTTCTTTATTTATGGAAACAGCGAGGCAGACTTTCTGCGAGGAGGGTCGGGTTAGAGCTGGTCATCTCCGAAAAAAAAACGCACACACTGATCACCCAAAGTTCGACCGCCTGCACGGCCAGAATACTTTTAAAACCAAAATACTGGTGCTACTCGGAAGACACCTGCTGCGTACAGCCGCACCGGAATTGAGAAAGTCATGCCTTACTCCTTACGTCCTTGGGTTAGGTCAGTCCCCTACAGTGGAGCAGGTCAGGTAATTTTGGGCATCGCGCAGGATCCCTACCTCAGGGAACAGATGTTTGAGTCAGAGGCTAGGGACACGGTCCCCGAACAAAACCCAACATCCTGCCACTGCCTTATGGGTCAAGCTTTTGAGTCATAGGCTCCAGGTGAGATACCTCAACCAAACCCTTTCCTTCGTCCTAGACACCCGGGAAATATCATTTGCCCGCACAGTTCTTTGTCCGCCCCGTTAACCCGTTCGCACCATGTTTGCTGCATCGTAGAGGATATAGTACTATACAAAAGTCGGCTGCTTAAGAGAAACGAATGCACGACCACTCTCACTAGACCAATCGTCATCCGTACAGAGGGTAACCATGTTGTTGCTTGCGTGAAACGCAGTTTTTTATAAGGACAATAAACTATTTATTCATGGAATTCAAACTGCTGCTACTGAGCTCCGATCGATACTTCCTCGTCACCTATCAGTATCCCCATCCCCTTATTTGTTTTACACTGTTTCGATTGCCTACAGTGGTATATTCCTATAAGCGTATTTCCCCACTTGGCTGGTATTACAGAGGCTTTGAAATTCCCCAGAAGTCTAGTGGCTGAGTCACGTGGCATTTTAAACAAACTCACCACGTTTCTCCTACACAGGACTTCCCCGTTCCATTCTTCTGACCATCGTTTATCGTCTCAGTTTGACAAAGCACATTCTAGATTTAAAGCTTTCTGAGTTGTTTGCTTTGTAGAATGCTTAATAAGGAAAAAACAATGAGTGACGGAGGTGCTACTTGCCATTGGCATTTTTACCTCCAGCAATTGTGAGCCTTCCATAACTTACTATTGTTTAATCGACTCTCCTGAAGCGTCTTTTTGGGCCGAGTTGATTCGTCGATGAGCCGAGAGATTGCTGTAACAGAATCCCAATCATTTCCAAATGAGGCGACAACAAACTCTCAACACCGATGTCCTTCTAAAGGTAAATGATATGAGGGGAAGGATCAGAGGTAGATCTGGACACCACAGTCAGGCAGTACAAATCAAATCAAATCAAATCAAATCAAATCAAATCAAATCAAATCAAATCAAATCAAATCAAATCAAATCAAATCAAATCAAATCAAATCAAATCAAATCAAATCAAATCAAATCAAATCAAATCAAATCAAATCAAATCAAATCAAATCAAATCAAATCAAATCAAATCAAATCAAATCAAATCAAATCAAATCAAATCAAATCAAATCAAATCAAATCAAATCAAATCAAATCAAATCAAATCAAATCAAATCAAATCAAATCAAATCAAATCAAATCAAATCAAATCAAATCAAATCAAATCAAATCAAATCAAATCAAATCAAATCAAATCAAATCAAATCAAATCAAATCAAATCAAATCAAATCAAATCAAATCAAATCAAATCAAATCAAATCAAATCAAATCAAATCAAATCAAATCAAATCAAATCAAATCAAATCAAATCAAATCAAATCAAATCAAATCAAATCAAATCAAATCAAATCAAATCAAATCAAATCAAATCAAATCAAATCAAATCAAATCAAATCAAATCAAATCAAATCAAATCAAATCAAATCAAATCAAATCAAATCAAATCAAATCAAATCAAATCAAATCAAATCAAATCAAATCAAATCAAATCAAATCAAATCAAATCAAATCAAATCAAATCAAATCAAATCAAATCAAATCAAATCAAATCAAATCAAATCAAATCAAATCAAATCAAATCAAATCAAATCAAATCAAATCAAATCAAATCAAATCAAATCAAATCAAATCAAATCAAATCAAATCAAATCAAATCAAATCAAATCGTTCAGCTGTAACACCCTTCCGGGACCCAGCTGCCATGCCACCCGAGGGAAGAACGAGGGCTGGGATATTGCCAGGGTTGCCCAAGCCTAGACAGGGGGAGTCATGAGGCCGAGGTCGGGTTCGATACACAGACCTTCCGGTCAGTAAATTCGCGCTCTCACCACTTGAACCATCTCGCCTCTAAGGCAGTATTCGGCTGTGGGATTCGCCGAGTGATGTAAAAAAAAACTCTGAATCTGTTACGTGGTAACCTTTCCAAACACTCGCAAACAACCCTAACCGTTACATGCTCAGTCGCGAACCTTTTTTCATACCTTGGCCCATCCATCGTGGTTGATGCCATCCGGTAAATCTCCCAGTTGACAGAAATTGGCGCGTAATCTCTGAACGCAGAGAAGTTGTCAATAACTCGCGTTCTACTCATTCGAAATATTCGCAAATTGGCCATGTTTTTTTATGCAGTTGATTCTGAAGAATTCCAGCTCAGCTGTATGCTAATGAAATAATAGCGTTTCCGCAAAAACGAAATATGCTTTTGCGAACTCAAAGATAATGGAACAGATCAGAGAAATGCAAAAGTAAATGAATCTTACTAGTCACGTTGATTATTTCAACCAGAAGATTAACAAAACAGCAGATTTGAAGAAAATTAGTGCGCATTTTGAATCTCCGTCTGTCTCAGCTAACAGACTTAAAGTTCCAAGATATAATTTCGTTTAATTTACGATATAATAACTAGCAGACAAATGTGTCCAAAAACGGCGGCACTTGAATGTGAGGTGATACGTGTATCCGATACCTTAGTCAGTCGCTTCAAAACCTGTTAGCAGTCTTTCATCGGAGACAGCTTGAACAACATCTCCGTCTGCGCCGTTGTGATTCTTTTCACGGTGACGGTAGAGTTCATCCTGGTGAAGATTGCTCACTCCTGTGTGCAAAAATAGTCCTTAAACTGAACTCGACGCATCTACTACTTACATCAGTCAAGTACGATAATCTGACTAAATTTCGACTCAATATCACTCGCTCTTAAACATGATAACGTTCCTCGCTCCTGGCTTCACGTATTCCTCCAAACAGAATAAAGTGTAGCTAGCTGTCTAGAAGCATCGATTTCTATATCAAGCATCTTGTTTTTAGCATCATCATGGGAAAATTCGTAAAAGTCTATTGTCCAAACCAATGTTCGGCGGCCTGTCATTCATAGCCTCTTCTAGTCTGTCGTTTAATCTGTCTTAGTGGCTCAGGGTTTTGCCATGCAATGACTTGAGTGCTGCGGATAGGACGCTTGAATTCACGTCCCCTTTAACAGACTACCACCTCGGAAAACCATCGTTGTCCTTGTTTCATCTGACCAAGCAGTTTTGTCACACAGTGGTGACCCTGATAAGCGTTAATGTCTACAAATCACTGTAATGTCGCAGTATTACTAGTGTGCTGCTTACTACAGTGTCTTGTTGAAAGTTACTCAACTCCGTGTAAACGTCGTTGGTGGTTGGGATTGTAAATAGAGAACACCTTTCAGTGTAGCTTGAAAACCGAGTAGAAGAACGTCTCATCTTTCTCACGTTCTTTGCTATCTTTTGGCGGATGTTCTAAAATTTACGGAGTTTCATTCGGGGTACAACAAGTACTGGGTCGGTATGCGTTCATTGGTGCAAATATGTGTTGCTTAGACTGAACGTAACACACTACTCATAAGGTTGATGAAGGCCCTTCAGTAACCCACGACCAGTTTCATCAGGTGGACACAGTCCCCGAGGTTCCATCAAACTTATGTTCTATTTGCTTAGCTTTCTTCGATTGGAGGAATGGCGCATTCGTGGGCATTTCTAATTCAGACCGTTCCATCTGAGCCTCAACTCCCAACCTAGACGTGTGTGTGCCCCGGTAGTGCATTGACTGTTTGGTGGACTTCGTGGGCATCTCTAATTTCAGACCGTTCATCTGAGCCTCAACTCCCAACCTAGACGTGTGTGTGCCCCGGTAGTGCATTGACTGTTTGGTGGACTCTTGTGTTCGTTTTTGAGGAAATCGTGGAAGACCAAGCGGATCACAAAACTGCAAAACCCACTTACCACTCTCCTATGCGAAAACAGTTTTAAGCTAACCCAAGCCTTAGTCAAAAGTGAAACAACCAAGGCCGGAGAAAGCTATCGATTCCGTAATTCTGTCACACCTTTTACTCGGGAAGCGTCCTGCGTTCCTCAACTACCATCGTGAAGATTTGGTCGACTACTGGAAGGCGACAAGCGCGACAAGAGTTTCGACGAAGGCAAACCACTATTCGCTTGAATACCATTCAATGGAACGCACACCAACTTGCTTGTTGAAGATCTATGTCAACTTCCGTCCCACAATTCGCGCATTTCACTGAATGTCAGTAAATGTCAGGTGATTCATTTAACTGCAGTAAAGAGTACACATAACTGTCTTATTTTTGTTGTGAAAAAACGCGTCTCGTACACCGCGTTTCAAAAAATGCATTCAAGGCTTCTGACAGACGTATGGATCCAACGTTCTCGTTGAATCATGGGAGAGGATTTCATTTAAAGGTTGAGAAATTGGTATGTCGAGTATGGACGTTCAAGCTAAGCCACTCGGAAAGGATGAGAACGGCCTAGCGGATCGACGTTTATCCCAGGGACAATGAATCACTCCTACCTAGCACACCAAAGTACCACGTGACTCTCGTCAAAACCTGACCACCCATGTTCACAAATACATCGTGAATAAATATATATGAATATACATGTATGTACAAACGTGTATAAATTATGGTACCAGTAAGAGGACTAGAAAAAATTATCCTGCAGTGCTTTTTGGAGACGAAGTTGCGCTGTCAGTGATGTAACTTCATACCTTTTGTGGAGGCATCAGCATTTCAGCAGAAATACTTTCTGACTGGGACTATCTAGAAAAAAGTCTAGCCCATCAGCTGAAAGAGCAATAATACGTCAAAGATTTTGACCTTTCTCAAGCTTTGGCGATTGACGGCAGTGAGTCTAATCAACACAACGACAGGGATCCGATCGATCCAAGAATGTATAGATGTTTTGTTCAAGTTGTCCCCGACATCCCCTAGACCAATTATGCTGGCCTTGTCCAAACTCAAGTGTCTTTTTGACGCCATCGCTATAAATGACCTGTGGAACGTTCTGGTAGAAAATGGAGTTCCATCATCCGCGTAAATTTGGGAGAGTTTGGCGCACACTGAACTGCTCTGATGTTTTGCAGGGGTCTGACAAGGCTGTCCGGTATCTTTGTTTATATTCAGTTTTATTAACGATGGTGTCATGTAAAAAGCATCTGGTACAACTCATAGCCTTGATATCAGGAAACCAGTTCGTGATCCGGATACCTATGAAACATCAGTTGTGCATGGTGGGATCAGGATTTGATCGAGGACGCTAGTCGGAGCATTCAAGTAACCAGTCAGAAACGTAGTCTTAGTGATGTCTGATGCAAGACCTCAACAGTACAGACAACACACTAAGTGCACCTTCAACATACCGTGCCAGGATGAGCGTGTTTTCAGGAGGAACACTACCTACGACAGGAAGAAGGCCTTCCCTGCGGAGCTATTCATTAGAAATAGGCCTTCCCTGCGGAGTTATTCATTAGAAATGCCAACTGAACAGCTATAGATTATTGGACAGGAAAGCAAAACTCTCATGTGCATCTTGTTCACAAAACGGAATATTCATCTTCTCCTTGAACGCGTTTTTCTGAACTTTCCCGAATATTCAATAACTTTTGCTCCAATGCAAGCAAATGCTACAGAGCGACTCCCCAAGAGACGCAAGGCGGACTTACGAGAACACATAGCACTCGGATGTCCACCTCACTAGTATCACCGTTACACACCTTCCCCCCTTTAAAGGTCGTTCGCATGCCATCGAGTTTCATTTACCTCTGTCAGGTTGGCTTCGGAAGCAGGTCTACTTGGCCGCTCTTCGGGTGTATCATACCACTTACGAAGCTTCGTCCCATTTAATCGTTTCGATCCCTGACCGCCTCCCCTGGCTGTCTGTAACGACAGACGGCCCTTGCCATCGACTGCCTAGCTTCCGTGACACAAGTTCACTCCTTCCAAGATACTGATGATCCTTCCACTTGACCTTCGCGCCTATGGGGAATGGTTGTGCTTTTCTACTTGCCGTTTTCTGTCCTGTCCTTTCCTGAATGGCGGTCAAGTTTTCTCGAGCCCTCCTTCTTTCTTCCTCTAGCCCCTTCGGAGACAAGCGTGTTGTCGGCCACAATCCAATCGGAAGGCGCGGATGTCGACCGCACATCAGCATAAGCGGGAACTTGCCTGTGGTTGGCTGTATGGAAGCACGATGAGCTACCAACACCACTGGCAAGTCCACTTCCCAGTCACCTCCTTTGGCCACCAACCACTCCTTGATTGTTCGGTTATTACGTTCGGTTAGGTCATTCATTTGCCGGTGATACGGTGCCGTCCTTAACCGTCTCATACCCAGCTTCTGCAAGCAATTCTTGAACTCTTCGCTCTCGAAGCAGGGCCCCTGATCGGTTAGGATCATTTTTGACACCCAATGGTTGGCCACGATGAATTACCACTCCGCCGATCATCGTCGCCCGTTAATTTGGCACGGCTGTCACTTCGATCCATTGCCACAGGTGTTCTTTCATTATCACGATATATTGCTTCCCGCTGGTTGTCACCAAATTTCTCCTAACCGTAAATGCCGTTTTCTTCCGGTCCTCTGCCCGGATGGATAGTTACCGTTACAGCTGAAGTCCCGCAGCTGACCACCGAACCATACGAAAGGATCTACTTCACGAAGAATTGGGCAAAACCTAGTTTCTGTTGCACGGCCTGTCCGTAAAACCGTCTCCGTAAACGTGAACAGGGCAAGCCACTTCTCCAACATGGTGAAATGTGTTTGAAACATGTTCGATAGGATACGAAGAAGTGAACAAAAATACTCAGTTTCACATTCATTTGAATTGGGGATCATAAAACCCCAAACTTGAAGCGTATGAAACTGCTGCATCGCTTGATGAGGAGAGGAGTCTCTCACCTTCTCATCGTTGAAGAGAAAACCACTCATAGGATTTCTTCTGCCTGACAGAGATTTCAGACCTCTTGGGTTGCAACGGGAAATTCATTTCTTGTATCGGTTATCGGTCCCTACAAGTTAAAACGCTTCTTTTAATGCTGGCCAATTTGTATTCAAAGTTTCATTGAATACTCTTGACGTTTGTTCGTTCGCTGAGTTGGGCAGTTTGATTGCTCAGTCACCGGCGCATCGCTACGCTCAATCACGTTCCCTAACAAGGAGCTGATAATGTCATCTTGATTGGTAATGAGACGCCTACAATCAAATTGCCCAGCTCCGCGAACAATCCAACGACTATCTTCGCTACCTGAGCTACCAACGTTCTCCTAGATAGCAAACTCGATACCTTTGCTAAAATCATTGACTCGTTAGGAGCAGGACTTCAGTAAGCTATTCGAATTTCACCTAAACTCGGTCTAATTAGGCGGTCGCGAAAAACAAGGTCAATATAGACAGTGTGGTAGGCGTCACGTGATAGGATCAGTCTAAGGTGAGAAGCTCCGATCGTGATGAATACCTGTCGATTCACATAGTCGAGTGTTTATATGGCGTGTGAAAAACGCCTCAGTGGCTTAGTAGTCGGCAAGTCCGGGGTTCGAACCCAACGTCTGCGCCCCAACTGCTCTTGTCTGGACTTTACAGCCTGGCACAGTCTCAGCCTCCTTCAGGTGGCATGGCTGTAAGGCACGGGAAGGGTGTTATAGCTGAAGGATTGTTCCACATTTTTGGGGACCGTACTGCTGACAGAACGTCATCATCGACAGCATGACATCAGTGTTCAACACCGATGCTTCGCTGCCGTTACGAACGTGGATTTGTATGAAAACGAGCCTCGCCGGACAGGGTTACTCTGCTCTTGTTTTGTACGACTATTAATTTAGTCAGCCTAGTTTTGGAGTATTCATAAATCGATGCTCCCCGTGTAAAAAATCTATGGCATATTCTCCTTTGAAGAAAAATCTTTCCAAGCAGTACAGGAAATAGTTTCTAGTCCTGGGCGGTTGGCCCGAAGTTAGATTCAAGATAAATTTGTTTTCGAGAAATACACTCATTTTCCAATCAATTTGGTTTTCACGAAAGACTCAACTAAAGCTCTCGTTTATGATAGTCTACAACTGAATGTGCTGCACACAGGCCACCTCATGATTCAGTTGGCACGATATTCGAGATATCGCAGTATATTTTCATATAGGAAACTACTCACAAGGTTGCTGAAATTTCTAATTAAAACCCAATGCCCCAATGTTTATCTTATACCACGTTCCAGCACGTTCATCAGAATAATGGTGCCCACCTTCAGAAAGATGTTTCACCTGAACATTGCCAGTTCGCTCGCTAGTTTACATATTTACTCACAAAAAACAAAGTGGCTCAGTGGTTAGAGAGCGAATTTACTGACCGTAGTTCGATCCCGACCTCTACCCCTCGACTTCCTATGTCTAGGCTTGGGCAATCTGGCAGCCTTCGTGCCGCCTTCGGACAGCTAGGCATCAGAAGGGTGTTACAGCTGGACTATCTAAAAAAAAATCCCAAAAAAGCCAATGGAAGTTTGAGTTAACCTTGAAACATTCTTGAGAACGCCCGCGAACTAACAGTCCCCTGGCCATGGGTAGGATGTATCATTCCAGTCAGTCGTTGCATCAAGAACTAACTGCATTTGTTGAGCTCCAGCAATACTCGACGAATGGTTCTTGGCTAAAGTTTCACTAGCAAACCCCCC
>NW_008751759.1:570500-571520 GCF_000715545.1 Opisthorchis viverrini
CTAGCAACCCCCCCCCCCCAAAAAAAAAAAACTGAAACTTGTTTGTCCACAGATTTGTTGAACTTGTTGATTGGAGTGCCATGTATGACGTTGTGCACACAGAAGTAGTATATTTCCATTCTGAAACATTCAGATGTTCTTTGGAATATGTCTCTTTAATCATTTTAAGATTTTTCGATGTAAATGGGGGTAAAAAAAGGTAGATGGCTTAGTTTGAACAAAGCTTCTACATCCTTGAGTTTCTTGCCGGAGATTTAAGAAATTTTTTGAGGGACGTCTGAGCTTAAAGCCGGGTCATCTTTCAACCTTTGTATGGACAGTTCAGGATCACTGATATGCTACGTAAGTTTGTGTGTATCAATAATAAACCGACGCAGTTTCGCCTGGTCGTAGGCTGAGTCTCTTCTTGGCTCCAATTTCTCATGTTGGATGTGCATTCAAGTCAGCTGTCTCCGACGCGGCGATGATAGGTAGCAGTGCCATCTACTCCCTGGATGTCACTTTACCGGAGGATCATCTCAGACGGACTCTCCAAAGTTTGTTTGGAGACTCATTACATCCCAGTTGAGCGTGAATTCTGATTCATTAGAATTATACAACCGGAGGGCGGAGAGGGCGGCAGCACCACAGAACTACGGAAGAAGGAGGAAAACCATCTATTTTGAGTGTTCCAGAACAATGTTTATCCAAGGAGTTTTATCAAGAGAAGCTTGAAGAAGAAGACATCTCAGCAACAGCAAGAACAAGCAACCAGACGGGTAGTCCTACCTTACATCAAGAATACATCAGAACTCGCAACCAGATTATTGGCTCAAAAAGGAGTCTTCGTGGACCACAAACAGAATGCCACTCTAAGGAAATTAATCTCTAGACCAAAGGACAACCGGGACTAGACCAAGAGGAACAATGTGATATACCAAATCAGCTGCCACAAATTCTACGTTGGACAAACTGGGATGAAGTTATGCACACGAATAATGGAAGACAACGCGGCTGTCAGGAGGCATGACCCCTGTCCTT
>NW_008751759.1:573810-575381 GCF_000715545.1 Opisthorchis viverrini
TATCCAAGGAGTTTTATCAAGAGAAGCTTGAAGAAGAAGACATCTCAGCAACAGCAAGAACAAGCAACCAGACGGGTAGTCCTACCTTACATCAAGAATACATCAGAACTGGCAACCAGATTATTGGCTCAAAAAGGAGTCTTCGTGGACCACAAACAGAATGCCACTCTAAGGAAATTAATCTCTAGACCAAAGGACAACCGGGACTAGACCAAGGGGAACAATGTGATATACCAAATCAGCTGCCCAAAATTCTACGTTGGACAAACTGGGATGAAGTTATGCACACGAATAATGGAAGACAACGCGGCTGTCAGGAGGCATGACCCTGTCCTTGATTTTCTATACACGGGGAACAAGAAGGCCACTAATTCAATCTGGAAAACGCAAGACTTCTGGCATACGGAGACACGCGACACGGAAGAGAATTTCTGGGAGCATGGTACTCCAATGCAAATTCGATCAACCGGTGCATCGAACTTTATCCAATTTACGCACCCCAGAACATTCAAGGAGAACCGAAAAATGGATTCACAAACAAAGGGACTCCTCGGAGTCAAATCAATAAAGGACAAAAGCCGGAACTTGGAAGGACAGATGTCACTCCAGCATCGACCAGACTGCGACGGCGAGGGATGCCAAGCTCAAAGTTCACGTGGGCATCGGCGAGTGAGGACACGGGATAACAGAGTAACCAATGGAACCTCCCAACCGAACAACTAATCGCGGTCAAAGGTCATCCCCGGCTACCAGCACGTATATTAACACACACGTAACGCTACTGAACGCACAAGCACTAACCCACCGCTACGCACAACTACGCTCCACAATAACGCACTGATGATGTCACCTCGATTGGTGATGAAACGTTTGCAATCAAATTACCCAGCTTAGCGAACAAGCCAACCAATATGATCTTGACGTTCTTGATTGTTGAAACTCAAATAAATGCACACTACAAATAGAACGACACAAGAATAAACTGATTTTCAAGCTGCATACTGATCAAACTGATTTCTGTTGATCGGTTTTATAAACGACCGTTTCACAGTGTTTACTCTGTCACTGTTTGTTTATCTCCAATCGAAGTGACAAGCTGCCTGTGTGGTGTCATGAAAACAGGCGTGACTTCTTCATACCTTCGTCAAGTGTCTCTCAACTGGCCTACCTTGTTTCCGGCAGAAAGACGCAGCTAATTTATTGTTTGGCAGTCGATATTTGTAGATTTGTGTGTTACAATCAGAATGAAACGGACCGCGAAATTCCGTAAGGACTCAAAAGCCAGATAGTTGAACGAGTTTTCAGACCGCAATCTCACAGGTAAAAGAGTTTCACCTAACAGGCGACAAACTGATTGATACGTATGTTCAGGGTTGTCGAATGACTCACTTCGTGAACCAGCTAGAAAGGATGAATTGTGAGAAACTGTGATCTTGGATTATATGTAGTATGATTGGAAACGGTGTTCCGTTTTGAAGTCTAACCGCAGGAGTGCACACTAGTCCACTTCGGAACTGAGGTTTAATTTTGTATCACGGCAAGCCGTTGTGGATCTGATGTAGATCGTGGTG
>NW_008751759.1:575772-581584 GCF_000715545.1 Opisthorchis viverrini
AAAAAAACTCTGGAATGTCAGAATCCGTAAATCAATACCATGAACCTGTAACTTTATTCTAGTAAAATCACTCTATTAAATTAGTGAAAAACAGTGGATCTAAGTATGACCTCTTTCTTTCCCACGAACCGATTTTTGGGGTTTTCGCAATAAAACACCCCTGCGTGACTTAGTTGTTGGATATTACTCAACATTTGATGTGCAAAATTTGCAAAAAATTACTTGCCCGTAACTTGAAGAGTTTCGTCTAAAGCTACTCACCACTCATCCGCACTCGAAACTGAAGCCAGACAGTTGGTAGGGTAGGTTGTGTTGGGACAGAGCAGTTTTCATCTAGTAAACAGCAAATGTTTATGTGCAGGCCACGGATTCCTCATTACCTGTTTATTCGGGACTGAATCTACCCTTCCGACCTTTTTATCTGGTCAAAATCGCTGATATCAATGGGCTTTGAACAAATGTGGTATGACTTATTTCGTGTTGCGACACAAATCCACGTTCATATATACATACATGTATTGATATATTGCTATGTATGTATATATTCAAAGTGAGTTGTAAAACCTTGTTACTAGAATGTTTGTGCTCAGGTGAACTAGATTGTGTTTACGTGTGTTACATCTGCTGATTCGTCGATTTGTGACTGCTGCTGCTGACCCACTCCAGTGCCTAATGCCGGAGAAAAAAGACTCACAGAAGGGAACACAACCGGTATATTCCGAACAAGCGAGTGCGAGAGCATGATTGCGTGAGTGCGAACACAAAACGGTCTCAAGCTATTTATTGGAGGGACACTGTATGAACTCGGTCCAATGCTGACGCACACGGTCTGGCTGCGACGTGCTGCATATTGCGGGGGCGTTGTCTGACCTTGGTCAACGCTGACTCGCGCTGTCTGGGTTTGATACAAGGCTGTGAGGCGCTGCATATTGAGGGGGCGTTGTCTGTCTGGTCAACATCTAGCGGAGCTGAGAGTCTCGGTAGATTTCGGGCATTCAGTGGTTGCTTTCGGGAAGCTGACCTTCCTGATAACGTGAGCGTCTGTCCTTGAACCAATTCGTACACTGTCTGATGTAGTATGAGTAAACTTGTTTCAGTACTTGCTAGCTTCTACAGCTGAGTATTACAGCAAGCTCGTTCTGTTCATGTATTTCAGTCAGGAACAGAGAGGTCGATGGGCCGATTCTTTTTTTCTTTTGAGTGTCGATAAATTTGCAACAGAAAGCGTTTTAAATGGCCGAGTAATCCTGACAAAAGTTCGCACAACTTGACATGACCGCGGCTTTCAAAACCTAATCCAAGACTGATAGGTGATTTCAGAAACGCCTGGAAAAACATCGGTGTGTTTGGTATCTAGCAGAGTTTCACCCCCGATACTTACTAATAACAGGTTCCTCTATTTTGCAATCGCTTGAGGACTGTGCTCACCTGATGAGCCCCGAGAAAGGCCAAACGGGTCGTGGGCTTTCGATGAATTCTCAGCAACCTTATGAGTAGTGTATTACGAATATGCGTGTATCGCGATATCTTGACTATCGTAGCGAATGAAATATGAGGCATTCTGGTGCAGCACATTCAGTTACCTGGAAACATCACAAGCAAGAGATTCAGCTGGGTTCAAGGTGAGTCTCCCGAAAGACCAAATTTAGTTTGCAAAGGGGTGTAGTTCGCTAATTTCGTGCAATTTGGTTTCAATTAAAACATAAGGTTGACGGAAACTCAGGGACTGCGCCTATCTGATGAGCCCTAAGAAAGTCGAAACTGGTCGTGGGCTGTCGAAGAATTTTAAGCAAACTTATGAGTAGTGTATTAGGTGTAACCAGGTTTCCACCGTCATCCACATGCATCCTCATAACCTGGCGGAAGAGGGAAGGCATAGGAATAAAAGTTCTTTATGCGCTAAACCATCCCGGTTAGGTCAGATTGAACTTGTCGAATATCTGGGTAGCGCCAATTGGTGGAGCACAGTTAGGTCAACTATAATCACACCAGTAGTCTCATCTGCCGGATCATCATTGCCTCATTCAAATATGACATGTCCAATGTCCTTACAACCTTCACCGTCTGCAAGTGAGTAACAAAGCTGGCTCCACTTAATCTCAACTTGTCAACGAATGTCACTGACGCTGACATCGATAACGACTGGACAAACCAATAAAAGAACATTTAATGGCCTCCGGTGGAACAATTGGTCATGCTGCGGTTCCCATCGACAGCGTCACCTGGTCGAAATTCTCTCCATGAGTGACCAGCCAATAGTGGACACACAAGTGATTGCACTCACTTTCTCCACGACCCAATCATTCGGTGGAATACAGGATGCCGGTAGAAGGTGATGATGAGTTTGGAAAAACACGAGCCTTGATACACTTTGTTGTTGTTGTTGTTGTTAGTCCGGTCGTAAATCAACAGATTAACAACTGTTTATTATTCTGTTACCAATTCAGTCATCATCAATGTTAAACCTAACCGGTCTGCCTCACACGTAGGACGTAGGACGGACGCGTCTGCGCCGCATATCGTGGTGTACGTGTCACTGACAATGATGCAGTGGATGTATACAAGATTAGCTTCGCTTGATCAAAGGCGAACAAAAATTTTCAGCAACAACCAGAGCAGGTGACTGTCAGCGAATCAAATAAAATACACCGTATATTTGTCTACCAAGCACTTTTGTGTGTAGAGAATGGATTCCCCTGTGCAGTAAAAAGGGCGTTTGACGGCCCACTCAGAAAAAAATGTTCTGAAAAAGCTGTCTACCGAGGAACCCCCTGAAATTTCCATCAATCTTTTTCGTATGCAAAGTTATTCGAAAAATCATAGCTAGTAAAGCGCTGCTCCAGTAACACAGTGACAATGAAGCGTCAACAGATGGACCACACATCAAAGACGATCAGCCACGCAACATTCATGGGAGTTCGCAAAGGATGGGGAAACTCATGGTGGGGTCCTTCTCATAGGGAGTGTTGCGTGCAAGAATTGACACAACAGCATTCCCACTATGAAATTGATGGGTTTTATGAGGAAAACCATATCCAGAAAATTCACAAAAGTGGCACCCTTATTGATATTTTTAGTCGGACATGAGGGAGAGATTGTGTGATACCATGATGAATTCCACAAACATGTTCCCATGCTATCGATCAATTATGTTGCGTTTTGTCATTAAAAATGCCCTGCTTCATTCCCGTTCAACTCGCAGGACACTTGAATGGGTGTGCGGGGCTTTCGGTGGGAATTCGAAATCAACGATGAATTAACTCTTGTTGTGTCAAATTTTACCGGAGGAAAAATGACACCTCTCAGAATAGGTATGTAAGAAACCATGAAGCGCCAACTGAACAGGTATGAGCATTCCCAATTTTTCTGAATGACAATGTCTTTGTTCCCGAGTCCGTTGTTGGATGCAAACAGAAGGATTTGATCAAGAAGTTCATATTTCTAAAGATAATCCCAAAAGACCGAAAATCGCCTCACGACTATCGCTGAGTATAAGGACTACAAAAACCGGCTGTCCATCGAAGCATGAAGCAGCTGATCAGCGATGAATGACGATTGTACAATGCTCAGGAGGTGATGCCAGTCAATCACTCAAAATCCACCGACGGCTTTTGTTCAAGGTCAAAACTCGGCCTTGAAAACCGTGCCAAGCTCTGTAAATTTGCGGCTTGTTTTCAATGAAGCTATCGTTTCTCTGCATTCTTGAACCTATTCCGCCAATAAATCCCTGGAGGGGATTTGCAGTCAGTCACAAAAGATTTATTCAAGAAGGATAAATGTTCGTACTCGTTGACAATGTCCCTTCGTTCTTTGTGCAGAATTAGATTTCCATTGTTCGATTACATCACGTCTGGTACACAGCTAGTCAACAAGGATTAAGCTAAATACACTCACTTGCAAACAGATTTGGTTTTGCAAGACACCCACCTGGAATCTATCCGAATCTCCCGTTTCTGCTAAAAGTGAGTCCCAAGAAGGACGGTCGTGGTCTGTCGAAGAATTTTCAGCGACTTCATGAGTAGTGTATTACACCTACAAATGTATCACGATATCTCGAATACAGTACAAACTGAAACACGAGACGGCCAGGTGCAGCACATTCAGTTGCCGGGTTCCAGGTGAGTCTCGCGCTAAACCTAATTTGTTCGCAAATGAGTGTAGTTCGCTAATTTCGTGCAATTTCGGTTCATGTAGAGCAAATGGTTGAGAGATACTCGGAGATTTCGCCTACCTGATGAGCCTCAAGAAGTTAGAAACTGGTAGTGGGCTGTCGAAGAGATTTCGGCAACCTTATGAGTAGTTTCCTTTGTGAAAATATACTGCGAATTCTCGAATATCGTGCCAACTGAAACATGAGGCGGCCTGTGTGCAGCACATTCAGTTGTGGAATATCATAAACGATAGATTCAGTTGAGTCTCTCGTGATGACCAAATTGACGTGCAGGTGAGTGTATTTCTTGAAAACAGTCTAATTTGGGTTCAAGTAGAACACAAGGTTGGCGGAAACTCGGGGACTGCACCTACCTGATGAGCCCGAAACAGAAGGACGAAAACGGTCGTGGGCTGTCGAGGAATTTTAAGCGAACTCATGAGTAGAACATTACGTCTCACAAGGATTTAAGCTGTTCCTCTAAGTGTATTATACGTTACTTGTCCTTGTAGCTGGCCCCAAAGACGAGGATCTGCTGAACCATGAGGAATGACACGACGCAGCTACTCTGGTGGACGCTTTTCGGAGTACGGAATTTATACTGCACGACGTAACAGCACAGGATTGGAAAGACGATCTTGGATAAAGCAAGCCTGCAGAACACGTTGGGACCAGTTTGAGACCGATTGAGTGATTGTAGTTCCGGAGAAGTTCGGAAAACAATCGCCAGTTCTTTTGACAGAGAGAACAATGATAAAAACGATGAGCAAGCGCTAGCGACTGATGATGCATGAACACCAATCAGTCGTCTGAATGGGTCTCCACTCAAGCGTAAATTGATATCGGAAAGACTGCGAGAGCGCACCGCTAGACCAAATTCCACTTCCGCAAATTGTATTGGCCAGTCGAAACAGACAGAGCATTTGAAAGTCGAACAACGGTCAAGCTAACTAAATGATTGCACAAGTCAAACAGTTGATTGTCTGTTACCACCGTGATATCCAACGGTATGCACGCTGACCGGGTGTGGTGTTAAACCTTTCACCATCCATCGTAAGCCCCACCCTCGGATTTGTACTGCAACGTAAATCCAGACCAGAAAGCTTGTTTG
This sequence comes from Opisthorchis viverrini, assembly GCF_000715545.1. NCBI lineage: Eukaryota > Metazoa > Platyhelminthes > Trematoda > Opisthorchiida > Opisthorchiidae > Opisthorchis > Opisthorchis viverrini. The sequence goes on from NW_008751759.1 coordinate 581,034, forward strand.
TTCTAAATGATCTGAGTGGTAGGTGTTTTGAAACGAGTAGGCTTTTTCAATCACCATCTGCCTAGCTTGTCCTTTTTGTAGTGTGCCGCACTGTTCAACCCACACAGTGATCTACATCCGGCTAGTTGCTACGGTGCCTCCATCAAAGGATCGACAAAAGTAAGTGGATCTTTCCCAGATAAGCTCCGCCACTAATGCAAAAAGTGCATTTTCGAAAAAGTCCCGACAATTTGTGCCACCTCCAATTCACTGTACGTACACAACCTCGACCTATTTTTGAGGAAAACAATTCCTTATCCGCATTTTGACTCATTTTTTGCAAACATTTTCTCCGTTCAGACCTTCGTAAAACCTTAAATGAACTTTCTGACGCTTTCAACTCTCGGTCATGACAAGGAGACGGCAATACGTTTTTTGCAAAGCTACGGAGTGATGCATCAACAATGTTTATGCAACAATGGCCACCACCAAATGGCACTTTCAACTGTTTCCGATAGGTGGAGGTGTAATGCCCGAAAGGTGTCGGCAGGAAATCGGTCTTCGAAAGGGAA
>NW_008751759.1:581666-590636 GCF_000715545.1 Opisthorchis viverrini
CCAACGACTGGAGCTCACATACAAACCATCGAATCTCTTTGGCACGTTTACAAGATGCAGAATAAACGCCAATTCGGCACACACAGATCTCTAGTGGACAGCTACTTATGTGAGTTCGTTTGGATGCAAAGGTACCGAAAAACGGACCTTTTCATGCAAATTATCAAAGACATGTCCTAATTTCGTGTGGCGAGGGGTATTTTTTGGCGGGATTTATCTGGAAAAGATCCAAGTAAGTTATCTCGCAGTGGGTGTTTTGATTTTTTTTTAATTCAAAGTTTCACTACTCCAACACTACCGGTTCTTTCTGTGAAGCTGTTGGCTAGATCAGCTGTTGCATGATTGATTACTTCAAAAGAATAGTAGTAGTACTGAGACGGTTAAAAACCGTCTTTGAATGCGCCTCCCGCAATACAAAACAGGGTGCTTTATAGTGCATCCCGCTTTGCCCAATACTGTGGGTGAGGTAGTTTGAGCTGGATCTGGCCCGTTCAGGCATTGGATCATACGTCACGAGATAAAAAAGAACAAAGAGTGGATATACAGCCAACCACATCTGTACTCTATAGATTGTGCTTACCAAATCAGGCTGGGAGGCTAAACATTTGGTAACAACCAGGGTAGGATTCACGTAGCTAAAGAGGGCGAAACAGCACTCGTGGTGTGTCGATCTGACAGTCACTGAGTATCGATTTAAGCACGCTCAAACGAAGGAACTACGAAAATGCTCGGTGTCGGGCGGTCATGGTGAATCGCACCGCGGGTGCAAAGCCAAGCCTCATCTCAACCATCTTCTGAATTTGCCTTTTCAATGCCAATTTGGGTTCCTGAAATCATGCTCTTACCTAATTCATCTGATATTGCAAACGCTGTAGAAGATATTTGCTCGTATAACTGCATTCTAGAAGTCCTTGCGGTTCCGAAAAATACTGGAAATGGTGGAGAATAAACGGCAGCTTTTTTGAGCCACCCAAGATTCGTCAGTATGACAAGTGATAGCCCGACCACAGCACTAATCAGTGAAGATGTTTCGCAAAGAATTCGAAGTAAATGAGGACTTGCACCGCATATGTGCATTGCGACACTTCAAGGCGAGGTCCCTACACAAAAGCTTAGGACTGGGTACAGTTGGTCGAAATCTGACTGCACATATAACGTTTATAAACAGCATTGCTTCTGAAGAGTAGAAACCGAGGACAAACCAAGTTCTCAAGCACGTGGTGAACAGAAGAACCAGGAGATGGCCAGAACAGACTTACTCTCAGTACATTTTCACCGTTAATTCTAGCTACAAGCAGGTCCTCCAGCACAAAGCTGGTCAGATAAATGACGTGGTGAATAGAAGAACAAAGAGATGGACAGAACAGACTTACTTCAAGCACATTTGCGCTGTCAATTCTAGCTACAAGACAGGTGCGCGAATAGTTTGCCGCTCATGTCCTTGGTAAAGATCGATGGCTTGTTGACTAGAGAATATAACAATTCACTAGTCGGAAGATTATCCTCAATAAAAGAACACTTTAGGATTTCTCAGTCACCTCAATGAACTTTCGAGGTCTCCGCGAAGAAATGCTTAATACTGTCAGTACCCTGTAGATAATAAGTTGAGATAATCAACGAAGGGACCAAAAAGGCAGCTGGTATATTCCCTAGGATGAACAGCTGTTTTTAATCTGTCTTTACTAGTGAACAGTCACGTGATGTGCCAAATCAGCTGATACTTGCTAGTCAGACGTGGCTTGTTCAGATTGGAACATGTATGCAGAATATCCAAGTCTAACTGAGGAAAGAAGGTAACGGATTTGGGATGAGTCATAATCAGGTTTCCTGGTGTTGGACTAAAAAATCCCGGTAATAACTTGTGTTTTCCACCCTTTTTGGGGCTCGCAGTCGCTTATGAGAATCTGGATCGCAGTAGACAATGATTTGTACAAAACTCATGACTTCATCAAACTGAAAGTACATGCACTTTACTAGCAGAGCGCGGAAGGCGAGAGTCAGCACTTGTGATTTCATTGGCAAAATTGATCGGACCACAGGGCAATCGGTGTGCCTTTCCAGTTTTAAACTCCCGAGCTTTTAATCACCACCAACCAAGTATGAGTCAATGCCAAACTGAACGTGAAAATCAGCTACCCAGTTCTCCGCACTACCTTAGCGTCCAACGACACTCCTAAACCATTTTCCTATGGGGCACTCCGTCTAACAGTGCAGCGATTCTGAAACTTGTCCCCACACGTTGAATGTCAGTGCAGAAGCGTTCAAAAACCTCCCGGTTACCATGGTTACACAATCTGATCTTTATTGAACATCGTTTTGCTCCACCCCAGAATCAGACGGTAACGCAAGAGTGCCGGATGCAAATCCTAGTTTGTTCAGGGGCAATAAGATGGTGTTCCATTTCTCGCGAACAAAAAATACACCCAAAAAACACTATCCGGGCACGTGATCACTAAAATGAATGCTGAGTGGCGAGAAATCAGAACAATCTACAAAAAACTGGAACAGGCCATCTTGAGACGACAAAAAAACAGTGACGCCAGAAAGCATGTTACAACAGGAGTCAAAGTAACACTCCTGTGGATACCACAGGCATTGCGAGTACCCTGTTTGAAAATGGGCCATATTATCGCCCGAGACCAGTTCGCTGGAACAGTCCCCTCCTTCCAGATAGACTCGAGTAGGATAGATAGGCACTGACTGAGGGATTTATCGCCATTTTGAACAGAGCAAGTAGAAGATTGCCAGGGCTAGCAGTGCGATGACGCTTGAGTAGACATATACAGTCGGACACTTCTGGGATCCACCTTTCTGTTGAAGGCTGGCAGGTGGGATTGAAGATACAAGTGACCAAATAAGTTGGTGTTTGATCTGTTCAATGTACTATGTTCACCAACCCAAATGTTCTTTTTTGCTGGATGTTAGGGAAGCATTCCGATCCCTGATTATTTCGCTGACAAGAGCTTTCCGAGAAGTAAAAATGCAGCTTATTTTCAATAGTTTTCGGAGCTTCCTCGGTTTTTCGAGTGCACCAAGTTTCTCGGTCTGCACGGACACTCAGTCTCATCTGACGTTAAATGGTGCGTTGGACAGAGTTGTGGTTGCTGTCAAGGGGGAATCTGTCGCAAAACCTCTAGCAAAGCTACATTTCTCTCAAAGATCCAATGTTTGGATGAGGCTGGCTGTGCTTTCTCTCAAAAAGAATTTCTGGCTCTGAGTGTAGCTTGGATCCTACGTTTGATCTTCCCATAGGCTCCGTAGTGCCAGTTTTGAAGGTACCATTTGATTTACGGGTTCACTAGCTTCTCAATAGCTAAGCGGAGCTTGCACGTTTTGTGCGCATCTGAAAAGCGCGATGAAACGCGGCAGCAAACGAATGCACAGTAAGAGTCCACGTTCGTATCCCAGAAGGACCAGCAGGCAGAGATCGACCTCGTCATTCGTAACTGATGGCGACGTAGTCTATTTGGATCCGGGGGGCGTCATAATGTCAACGGAACTCCGCTTTGCCGGAAATGGGTATTACGGTCAAACAATCTGTGACCGACACACTTTTGAAACAGGCGCTCTCCGTTGTCCGTGCGTCCCGCATCCGGCTCAAGGCGGCCCTCAGTAGTGTTTAGTCTACCTACCTGAAAGTTTATGCCACGAGCAACAACTATGATGTCTGGGTTTTTAACCAACGGGAACTGTTTCTGGCAGCTACAGATCTGAAGTTCGACGGGCCCTAAGCAGGCAAAATAAACAGCGAGCGATAGATCTCATATTCTCGAAATTTGCTTCACGGATTTTACAAATAAACGACGCATCAGATAACTAGTCATATGGTGACGCTTCCACTCGATTGTTCAGTACTTCACATCCCGTCATATCCAGCTGCAGTGACCACCAGAGGCTTGCAGAGAGGGCGAAGGTTGTTCAATTACACGACTTGCGTCCTGTACTCTTTCTGGCAGACAGCACACATCAGTACAGTGGAAATCCAGCGTTCGAGTAAGAGCCGCTCGTTCTCCTTATTGCTTCTACGTGAGAACATAAAAGGCAGTCAAAGTGGATCACTCTGAAAGGTTTTAGAACATACTTCGACCTGTTTAGCACTGTTACCGACGCAAAGGATCTGCAGATGAGCGTGATCCATGGTGAACAAAGCAGTCAGTGCTGGCGCTGAGAGAGAACGTGAAACTTTAAGAAGTGAGGCATTAGCAGTAGTCTTTTTTCGCCAAGTAAGGCGACCTGGCTGGCGACACCATGCGAAGGCGGTCCCGGCACGGCAACACTACCGGTCCCAATTATCGTGGTTTTACATGGGACTGAAATACTGTCAAGGCTCCCTGACCTAGACAGGATGACGAGTAGGCTCCTCGACCAAGACCTCAAAAGGCTGACAGCAAGACAGCGGTATTTGGCGGGAACTGCATGTTCCAAGCCCCAACCTGGAGGGGGGGGGGCAGAGAAACAGCTGACCGTTGACTAGCCTAGAACGAGAGAGTGTGGCACGGAAACTTTCCAGCATGGTTCAATCGGTCGCCGAGGTGCACAGACCGTCACACCACGGTAAGTTTTAGTCTCATCGTGACGACCAGCGAAATAATGTGGAATGTTTAAACAACTATAGATCTTATTAGGGAGGTGCGTTTTAGATGACCTGGAGGTTGGACTTTGGGTGGAAGTTGACTTAAGTATTGTTGGTTGTCCACAGGCATGTCGCCACATATGCACTGCAGCCCTATTGCAAATGAAGTCCTACAGCTAAGTTGAGGTATAAGCCCGTTCTTATTGCAACTGAGTAAGCTACCTGTACAAATCTGTTTTACTATTGCCTTTATCGTATTTATTATCGTCAAATAATGTTTGTCACTTGCTGTCATTAGCATTTTATTTTGCTTTCTTACTATTATTTATTTATTTCCAAGTCATTTTTGTTACAACTTACTGCAAATTCCGAGGTAGGTGTCGTGGATACAAACACGTGCCTGATAGACAAATTGGCATTTATTGGGGACGGTTGTGCCCTGTTTTCGTACCCGTCTGTCATACTGCCCCAAGGAAGCACGAGGGCTCAGATACTGCCAGCTCGTCCAAGCATTCGACGAGCCATGGACCTTCCGATCATTAAGTTCAAGTTTTAACCAATGAGCTCTCTCGAGCTCAAGGTCATTGCGGTAGCCACTGAACAACTGAACACGGCTACTCTTAAGGTAGCCAAACAAATTACCTATCCCGTAAAACCCCAAAACTGCAACCGAAAATCTGCCCGATGAGTCGGGCACACCAATCACATTGCTCAAATGTGAACACGTGAAAATTCGGATGCGTCCAACGTGCACCGGTGGAGTAGTGGTTACACTCTCAGATGTCCGGGGTTCAAATCCCGGCACGGCCATTGGATATGCACTGCCGATGAGATCTAATAAGAGCGAACCTCGAGTCCGGTACTTCCTTTTGGTGTGGACTCACCGGATTAATTACGCCAGAACAGGACGATGGCCGTTCAAGTGAGAGTGACTACGGGTAAAATACCTATACCTACCTATCGACTTCCAGTTGTAAGTGAAGTTAGTGTCTGTCTCCACAGGGGCAGCACTGTACAACTGTTTCTTCCTCCCTGGGAATCATCCAACTGTGGGGCACCTTTCATCGAAAAAAACCGAGAGCTAGTAACTCACCCACAGCAGCTGATGCAAGGCTGCGACCTTGAGAACCGGTGAGCAGGACACTGTTTTATTTCGACTGCCGTAGTTCGGAAGAAAACACTGTAGTATTCTACAGAAAATCAATGATTATCTGAAAGGAAATTACGTCCGTGTAGGTGAAATCGATTGATTTAAAGCCAAATCAGTCGCCCACCTAAGAATCCGGCCATAAAAAACGGATGTTAGACAGCGCTAAAATTATAAGTGGAATCAATCAAACCGATAGTTGTTCTACCTAGAAAAAAATAGCTTGCCACAAATGGTTCTTATTGAAAAATGAAGCTCAGTTCATATCGATTTTGGAAAGTTATGCGCGTAGAACAAATTGATCGGTGTGGGAGTAGAATCGATTTCACCATTGTAAACTGACACCGTCTCATCTTGCGGAAATCATTGGTTTTAACTAGTTCCTGCACCCGCTCTCGTCTGTTTGTAGTAACAACGTACGTTTTCTACGAGTTACATAATTCATACAAATAGCGACTTGATTATACAAGAATCGACGTTATATTTTGACTTTATCCCAGTAGATGAGCGTTCTTTTACCGCAAAACTGAATTTTCACATTAAAACATTCCATGAAAAACCTGAAATCACTAGAACTTTGCAATCAACTCGTAGCATCCAACGATTTGGCTCGACCTAAACTAAAAATAAATGTGAATAAGCTGAGTTAAAAGTGCAATGCATTTTGATTTGTCTGTTAAACCGAATTTTGGTGCCTCAGTTTGGACACAATATCGATCAGCCTCGGTTGGACGTCTGACGGAGTCTGACAGAGATGGAAGATAGATTTTCGCTCATCTGTTCGGTAAGCATCCAAGATACACCGTTCGTGAAAGAAGATGTACCCAGGTTCTCTGTTGCCGGACTGGATCTTTGAAAGAATCTTTGACCAATCTCTGTGCTTGACCCCGTCACTCATGTGATTTTAAGTCGCGATCCTTGAACCATAGTAGTCGCCCTAATTCGTCTAGTCTAATCAACGAATTTCCATACCATTCGATAAAAAGCGCGCGTGATGTTTTTGGCAGTGCACTCTCCAAAAGGGTTTTCCACGACGGACCACCCGACAAGTTAGGTTCAACCGAAGTCGAATGTGGGATTGTATTGTGATATCTCGAATATTGTGCAGACTGAACCTTGAGGTGACCTGGTGCAGTAAATTCATTTGCTTAAAAAAGTCACAGACGAGCGATGCAGCAGGTTTACAGTTGTCTCCCGACAAAACCAAATTGATATGCAAACGGATGTGTTCTACCTGTTTTTTATTTCTCTGTTGTCCAGATAGACATTCTGTGGTTTTATCGTCTCCAAACTGTCAAGACAGACGCAGTGCCGTTCTACGGAACTAATTACACTGTTTTCATATTGGAAACTAATCACAAGGTCGCTGAAAACTCTTCAACAGCTCACGACCGGTTTCGCCACACTTCGGGCTCATCAGGTAGGCGCAGTCCCCGAGTCTCCGTCAACCTTATGTTCTACGTGAACCCAAATTGGACTGTTTTCGAGAAATACACTCCTTTGCAAATCAATTTGGTTTTCACGAGAGACTCAACTGAATCTCTCGCAAGTACACTGTTATTGTGTAGTACCTTCACTGCAGCAAAAGTTATTCATTAAACAGTTTATTGTTTGATAGAGAATGACGTGAAGAGGGTATCCTCTAGTGATGTAAAACGAGGTTTGGCTTCCTGAATTTCATTCAAAACTATATTGATCCGTCATTAGGCAATTTAGTGATAGCGCTGTTACATCGATGATCAGGAAGTCAGACAGAGCGTTGAAAAGACCAATTAGCTTTGGCCCTATCTTGTGGACCATATCTGGGCCCATTGTCACGTTTCGACAGCGTACAAAATTATCAGGGCACAAGAACTAGGACACAGGCACACCGGACTATACAAAAGTGAGGTGTCTGCCTCTGAAGATCTACTACAGTGGACATCGTGTCAAAGGACGTTTGATGCAATAGATGAGTTTTGTCCCCACGCACCCATCCAACAGCTACAAACAACTGATGAGAATACGATGAATTTTGGAAAAACACAAGTTAGCCAGACGACATGACCTTCGAGGTTCAGCAGCAGAAATCTGCTTTAATCGTCTGCCTGCTCCAAGTTGCACTGACGATAACATCGCTGGGAAACCGACAGCCGGTTTAATGGCTCTAATCGTCCCAATGTCGCGCCGCATGGCGCTTGTTTCACATTCTCATCACCACGGTGGAACGGGCCTTCTCCGTTCCTGGTGCAGTTATTACGCCGAGTCGATACCAAAGAGGCGCGGGAGCACTGGACTTGAGTTTCGCCCATGATCTACTGACTTGCTGTTCATACCCTTGTCGTGCCGGAGTGTGAGTTCTGGACGTCACGTTTTCGTCTAACCACTACTCCACCAGTGCAGGCCTGACGTGAACGACCGAACGTGTTCGCACTTGAGTGATATGACTGGTTCAGCCGACGCCCCCAATGGTGACCTATTAATGTCCTGGTTGTGTCGGCCCATCGACTCAACTGGCGGGACTTCGCGGTCAGGTAGCTCCACGGACGCTCGAAACCTGCTGGAGAAAGTTGGTCGGTTGCAGCTGATCAGACGTCATCATTCAGGTGCTTCCAGCATACCGGGTTGGAGTATGTCAAACTTTCCGAGTTCAAAGTCCGCGACGGCCAAGAATATGCAGTGCTGTTGACCTCCAATGAGAGCAAAACTGTCGTCTTAACCTAACCCATCCGCACCTTGGGCACTCCAAACTGAACGCCAGACAAGGACCATAAAACATAGCCTTTCGCGATGTTCTAATTCATTGATCCGGATTTTAAATGGACTACTTCATTAGGCAGATAAGGTCACATGCACTGATTAGCTGCACGCAAGATCGCACTTTTTGGGTTACGTGAGTTGGTCAAAACACGGTAGCATTGAGTCGGGTCATGAGCTAAAATTGTAACCGCACAAGCTGTCCATAGTTGCAAGTGTATTTTTCACCTGAGTGCTGCAGTCTTTTCGATGGTTGTTTAAGTGAACCGTGGAAACAGGCAAAGTTTCTATCACACCTTCCAGCCCGACTCAAGTTCGAAGACAGTAGTGCTGATAATCCATTCCAATTCCTTAATCGCCAGAGTTTCTGGATGATCATTACTGTCCCGTTCTTTCTGTGAGATTTTTCTCCGTAAAATGACATCATTTTTTTCGTTTGACTAAGCTTGGGAAATCGTGAATGGATCTCAGACTAGTCACATGTTTTCGAATACAGCTGTGGTATCGTTGGGTC
>NW_008751759.1:591285-597189 GCF_000715545.1 Opisthorchis viverrini
GCACTGACGATAACATCGCTGGGAAACCGGCAGCCGGTTTAATGACTCTAATCGTCCCAATGTCGCGCCGCTTGGCGCTTGTTTCACATTCTCATCACCACGGTGGAACGGGCCTTCTCCGTTCCTGGTGCAGTTATTACGCCGAGTCGATACCAAAGAGGCGCGGGAGCACTGGACTTGAGTTTCGCCCATGATCTACTGACTTGCTGTTCATACCCTTGTCGTGCCGGAGTGTGAGTTCTGGACGTCACGTTTTCGTCTAACCACTACTCCACCAGTGCAGGCCTGACGTGAACGACTGAACGTGTTCGCACTTGAGTGATATGACTGGTTCAGCCGACGCCCCCAATGGTGACCTGTTAATGTCCTGGTTGTGTCGGCCCATCGACTCAACTGGCGGGACTTCGCGGTCAGGTAGCTCCACGGACGCTCGAAACCCGGTGGAGAAAGTTGGTCGGTTGCAGCTGATCAGACGTCATCATTCAGGTGCTTCCAGCATACCGGGTTGGAGTATGTCAAACTTTCCGAGTTCAAAGTCCGCGACGGCCAAGAATATGCAGTGCTGTTGACCTCCAATGAGAGCAAAACTGTCGTCTTAACCTAACCCATCCGCACCTTGGGCACTCCAAACTGAACGCCAGACAAGGACCATAAAACATAGCTTTTCGCGATGTTCTAATTCATTGATCCGGATTTCAAATGGACTACTTCATTAGGCAGATAAGGTCACATGCACTGATTAGCTGCACTCAAGATCGCACTTTTTGGGTTACGTGAGTTGGTTACAACGGCATTGCATTGAGTCGGGTCATGAGCTAAAATTGTAACCGCACAAGCTGTCCATAGTTGCAAGTGTATTTTTCACCTGAGCGCTGCTTTCGATGGTGATTCTTCTCCGTAAAATGACATCATTCTTTTCGTTTGACTAAGCTTGGGAAATTGTGAATGGATCTCAGACTAGTCACATGTTTTCGAATACAGCTGTGGTATCGTTGGGTCCCAATTTTCCTATTGACACCCGAAAACGTTTGCGATCAATTAACCTACTTGTAAATATACACTCATTTGCAAATCAATTTGGTTTTTCGAGAGACTCACCTGGAACCCGGCTGATCTCTCGTTTGTGGTGTTCTCAGGCAACTGAATGTGCTGCACCAGGCCGCCTCATGTTTCAGTCGCTACGATATTCGAGATATCGCGATACATGTGTATCTTTGTAACGTACTACTCATAAGGTTGCTGAAAAGTTGCCTGCGAAAATCTCAAAAGAGAGATTCAGCTGTGTTCCAGGTGAATCTCTCGAAAATCCAAATTAGTTTGGAAATTAGTGTATATTCGCTGGTTTCGTGCAATTTGGTTTCAAGTAGAACATAAGGTTGACGGAAACCCGGGGACTGCGCCTACCTGATGGGCGCTAAATGGGGCGAAACCGATCGTGGGCTGCCGACGGATTTTCAGCAACCTTATGAGAAGTACATTACAAAGATAACCTACTTTTGTTTTGGAATGTCGAAGTGTTATTTCTCTGCTGATTCGTGGGAGACTAACCTGAAGCCCTGCTGAATCCCTCAGTTATGATGCTTTTTTCATTATAAACGATAGATTTAGCTGGGACTGGGTTAGGTGAGTCTCCTGTGAAAACCAAATTGGTATGCAGACGAGTGTACTTGTCCGATTCACACACACTTTGGTTTGTAGACGATAAGGGTCCTGGGAACTGATAGAGCAATCTGACTAATAGTTATCTCCGCGGGTGAGAAAGACTATGAAACGCGATGCTTTCCAACACTGACCATACGGAAAGGGCTCAGCTACCTCTGATCGACCAATAGGATTTGTGCATAGGACAAACTCGCGTGTATTGAACGGGAACTAGCCCTGTTCGTCACTAACGGCCGGCTTAACTACGAAACCTAATCAAGCGGACTGAGTCAGCTTCACTTTGTAGCCAGTACCTGCATTTTAGGCACCATATTATCACTATCATCAGGTTATCTATCATAGACGGATTGTTACGCCAGCTGATAGCTCCGTAGAGCACACGCCATGGTCGTTAGTTTGAGCTGGGCGATCTGACGGCAATCAAATCAAAACGAATTGATGATGTCACCGTTGGTGGCAATCAAATTGTCAATCAAATTTTTCAGTTCAGTGAACAGACCAGTGACCCTCTATACTAACATTCTTCTAACATTCTTCTCAATAGCAAATCCGTTGTTTCACACCACAATGTTACCCCGAAGCCCGAGAGAATCCACAGCGACTCAAGTAGTCAAACCACGAGCGCGAACCTCTTATCGGTGTTTCTTGGTAAGCTAGCATGTTTGATTTAGCTGATGTTTTGCACCAGAATCCTCTGCACAATGACCTTGTGATCGAAAACAGCGTTATGGGTTTTCGCGCAGTAAAAAACCATGTGCTGTGATATATATATATATATATATATATATATATATATATATATAGGCTATAACACCGCTATACTAAGTNTTTCGTAATGGAAAATACTCACAAGGTTGCTGAAAACTCTGCAACAGCTCACGACCGGTTTCGCCACACTTGAGGCTCATCAGGTAGGCGCAGTCCCCGAGTTTCCGTCAACCTTATGTTCTACTTGAACCCATAATGGGAGGTTCAGTTGAGTCTCTCGTGAAACGGATTTACAAACGAGGGTACTTCTCGAAAGCAGGTGAAGCTGTTTGACTCCGAATCGCAGAACCAGAGACTACTGTTTTGCGTCCCGCTTTCCCATTCTTTAATTCGAAGATTTAATCCACACAACTGTAGGCACTAAGCTTGCCTTGATGTCGTTACACGCAGCAGACGCTTTTTGAGCAGCACGGGATTCTGGAGTTTTATAGGTACTTTAACCGCGCGCTGGAGTTCACAACCATCCGGGCGATCAAAGCTTGTGAATTCAGAGTTCGTCAGCCATGGCCTGCCCTTCTTTGAGTGAACGCACCTTGGCATGAAGATGTTGGTCCCTTTGGAAAACATATTCCTGTTGTGCTCCCCCACTGCAGCGCATGCTACGAGTGTACTCCAAGACAGTCTTGTAACATGATTTTTTGTGGCCCGAGGACTCCATGCTCTTCATCAAAATGTTCCCCGTTGGTCTGTCCAGCACAGTTAGAACTTAGAGAACTGCGTTCCAACAGTCCATAGGTATAAACCTCTATGAGTTGCATGCAAAAAGCGCAGGGGTGAATGAAGCACTCAGAACATATTTCAGTCCAGAAAAACGCCAGTATCTGCTTCCCAGGTAGGAAATGTCATGTAAATTTTGATATGCGCTCTGGGCAGCAACTCACCCCTCAAAATGAGCATAGATAGAAAATGCGTCACTCCGTTCGGCACTTTGAGAGGTTTTATTGTGCATAAATATCTACAAAGCATAATGTATCAGAAATAGACTATTTTCAACTCTGGAAAAGCTGGTTGGAAGATACAAACAGCCGATCTTTCCTAAGCTACCTTCATTGACCTAAATTAACGGTTTCATTGGTGACATACTAATTAGTGAGTAGAACTGATTAAAGCTCGTCTCTAAGCAGTACCCTAATGAATGTTTCCCCATGGGACAAAACACTTTCTATCAACAATCTCAAAAAAACTAAGGGTGTTACTTGCCAGCAGCTTTAAACCAATCCATCAGTTTCAAACAGGTTGTGAATTCCGGTACACGGGTAAGACTTACAAGCACGTGGAAGTACAAATCGCCAGACAAATCCCAAGATTATCGGTTGGAATAGCTAAAAGTACCCTCTTCAACCATAGTTGGGATCCCCGGACGGCACCTGATGATCATTACCATATAGAGTGGAAACAGGCAACTCCTCGACCTCGGAAACGACTCGTTGCTACCCCTTTGAACCCAGGTGAAACTGTTCAGAGAAATATCAGCTTCACCCGATATAGCATCCAAAAGCGATTCATCCCGAAATTTTACAGTCAAATCATACATTTGAAAGCCTTCTAATATCTTTACCAGAATCACACCACCTATTTGCTCCTTGTCTACTCGGATGGAAGACATTCAAACTGTGACCATTCACTTGTTCAGAAAGTCAGGAGGGCCCGTTCTTCTCAACTAAACCATTCTTTCTTTCCATACCTGCTGCGTGTGAGTTCTGCCAATGGTCTCACCTATAAGGTGTACGTACATGACCTCGTTAGGTTTGACTGATTTGACCCGAGCTAATGGCCAGCATAGACATCATTTTTGCTCAGTAAGTCCTGTCGTCTTCAAATTTACGCAGAAGGATCACTACTTCAAAATGGCTGCCTTCCAATCGAATTTGATCACCCGCCGTTTTTGTGTAAACCTTTAAACTAAGATTTGTTTAGTTCTATCGGTTTCAGTGCATTGTAGAGTACTTACTATCTTCACATAGTCAGCGGAATAATAGCAAATCGAACAGATACCGTTAGCTGTTTTAACTGAACCTATCTAAGCCTAAATACTACAATAGACATGGCTGGTGCATTTTGGAGATAAAAGTTCCATGAAAACAGGTTTTTCACATAGACATAATGAACTACTAATAAGGTCGCTGAAAATTCTATTGACAGCCCACTACCGGTTTTGCCCTCCTGGGGTATATCAGGTGGGCGCAGTCCCAATTTTCTGTTAACCTTGTGTTCCACTTGAATACAAATTGCACGATTTGAGTGAACTACACTCAACTGCATACCAATTTGGTTTTTTGATGGAACACTCATCTGTAACCCACCCACCTGTAACTTCGGAAACTCGGGGACTGCGCCTACCTGATGAGCCCCAAGAAGAACGAAACTGGTCGTGGGCTGTCAGAGTTCTCAGTGACCTAATGAGTAATGCATAGCGTCTATACAGTATATCGCGTTCATATCAACTCGAAAGTTGGTGTACATTGATTAATGTCAACTATTGCGTAATCGGAGTTTGAAGTTTGGCTTGCAACTGCTTTCAGACCATTTTATTGTCCGTACAAATTGTTCTTTCACACAGGTGTCAGGGCTGCGCAACCATCTAAACACAGTATTCACCATAAAACACCGTCGATCGATCTTATTACTAGATTATTTTGATGTATTTATGACCGTGCAGTCGAAGTGATGTTGCACGGAACAAGCAGCGAAACTTACTGAAGGACAGTTCGACGCTGCCAGGAACACGCTTTTGAATGCACTCGTCCAGATACGAACGCACGCCTGTGTACACTTAACGTCCAGCAAGGAGGTAACCAGGTGGACTCCATTTGAACTGCTTCGTTTCGTTAACCCGAAAAGTTGGAAAACTCAGTCCCAGTTAATTTGTTATGTTTTTGATGATATGTATTGTACCGAATACATTTAGGAGATGAACTAACTCTCGAAAAATCACTCAAAGTTTAAGTGAAGTCGACCGATTCCCGTCATAGAGGCGATGTCCATCTGACTGTGCAAAAGAACAACCGTTTGTTACAAACTGGTTAGAAATTACTGTGAAACCATGCAGATCGCCGAATTTATTCACCAACGTTGGCGCAGTGAATACACCGGTTAGCTTCAGACAGCAAAATTTTGTTTTCTCTGGTTTCCGAAGACTTCCTGGTTTAGTTGCTCTGGTCACACATATTATGCTGATAACTATCTGAAGACATCATTGTTAACTACCTCAAAAATACCCCCATTTACATACGAATTCACTTTTCCCGGAACATTTAGCTGCAATTCAGTTGGGTATCACGCGGTTTAGTTGCTCTGGTCACATATATATTACGCTGATAACTATCTGAAGACATACTTGTTTATTACCTCAAAAATACCCCCATTTGGATACGAATTCAGTTTTACCGGAACATTCAGCTGGAATTCGGTTGGGTATCATATGAAAACCACCACCACCACCACCACCATCATCATCATCATCATCATCATCAT
>NW_008751759.1:597259-600543 GCF_000715545.1 Opisthorchis viverrini
GCTGTGTACAGCTACCGTGCCTTTTGCTATACCATAGTGGGTGGAGCAGGAAGCCAAGGGACCGACACAGAGTTGCACTACCGTCCAGCAAGATATAACATCATCACCATCGACATCATAATCATCCTAATCATGATACCATCATCATTTTCAGCTTTAAGAACTGCGTACCAGTTATACGGTGGTTGTAGCTGCCACAGGTTTGGAGGCGAAAGCTGATAAACTAGCGCGTAGTTACAACACTGTAGGTTTGCTGTTAGTTGGGGGATTCGGGAAGGGAGCTATGCAATAAAGACAATAGCTTGGATGCACGTGCACCATTTAGGGTGCGACTGGGCCATGTTTGACATCGATGCGGTCCGTCCCGGGGCCCCCATCCAGGGACGCGGTAATGACCAGCGCAGCTTAGTTTGCTTGTAATGGCTTTCATACTTCGTTACCAAATCAGTGCTTGACCGCCTCTGGCCTCCTTCCAAATTGATAAACAAATGAGTGTATAGGTCGAATTTCGTGCAAATTAGGTGCAAATCGAGTAGATTTTGTAGTTGACGGAAATGCGGGATGAGGCGAAATCGGGAATGGGATATCGTAGGTTTTCCAGCAATGTTCTGAGTAGTTTTCTGTTTGTTATCTCTTCATTCTGATTACGTCTTCAGGTGTATTCGGAACAATACACGGAACATAGCTGGCGTGTGTGTAAAAGTGATAGTGACGTGCAAAGGGTTGCGTTTGGAGTGCAATAAGCTGAAGTCCCATTTTAGAAAAAACCGTTTTCCCAATGAGGGAAAATGTTAGCAGGCCAAGACGGGGATCTTAACTAGTTACTATGGTGCTGATTCATCCAGTACTATTTTAACGTAATCAGTGTGTTTCCGGGGTGATCAAAGGTGTGCAGCATTCAGAAACGCGTGCGTCATTGACGGAACTGACGTCATTCTAGATGAAACAATAAGCGGTCATTTGCACGACTAGCAACCATCAAGATGACAAACAACCAAGGACAGTTACTATGCCTTTTCTGGTAACAAGATGGTTTCAACGATCAGTCTAAGGAAAAGTGAGCTACCTGGTGTCTACCTGGTACGCCCCAGCAAGGACGACACTGGTCGTGGGCTGTCAAATAATTTTCAGCAACCTTATGAGTAGTGTATTACGCCTATTTCTCGAATATGGTACTAACTGAAACATGAGACAACCGTATATTCAGTTGCTTGGAAACATCGTAGATGAGAAATTCAACTAGGTTCTAGGTGGGTCTCTTGCAAAACTAAATTTGTTCGAAAATGAATGTATCTCACTAATCGAATAGTGTTCACATCAGTTTAGTCTGTCCATCAGTTGTATTTTTCAGTCTGATGATTGTCCGAAGTGTAATACTACCGAATAAGCTGTGACACCCGGGGCCTAGCGGAGTTCTGAGCTTGACTGATCATAAAATCATTTGAAGCAGCAAAGCTTATGAAACACTTCGAAAATCCATTGAAAATGGGGCTTCAGCAAGCAAAATGGGCAGAAATTTCCAAAAAAAATCAATCGCGCTACATTTAAGTAGTTTCAAAAGGTAAGGCAGATCAACGATGTCACCAAAAGCGTTTTGTGCAGAAAAAACTATGCGGATTTCTGCAAACGTCGTCGGTAATGAAGATATGCTTGGCAGATTTGACCCTGTCCTCTGCGCTGAGAAAGATCTGAGTGTCACTCTGAAACTACCTTGGATTTATTGATCAGTCGGGTTGTTCTATAGTTATCGAAAAATTGTAATCTGTATTGTATTGTGCATCTTATGCTATTTTACACTTCTTGGGGCGGAAAATATTGTCGAGAATGAATTTTTCCTGCAGTGTTTTTGTTCCCACTACTTTTTTTTACACTTCTCTGGGGATAACAATAAGTTATATCCCTACGCAGAAGACTGTCCACCTCAATACCACTGGATTTGGATTGCTAATCACGTGCTCGCTTCAGATTTGCATAGCCTTTTGTCAAAAATGTACTTCAAACTATCATTTCTCACAGAGTTTCCACATACCTCTTCGGTTTACCAGATTACCTGTACCCATCTCGTAGTGTTTCCTCAAACTTCCGGACTTATTCAGTCGATTGAGACATCCTGTTTCTGCGTAACCTGTCGGTTCCGTGACGGCCGCATTATGATGAATCCTGCACTCACAGTTTTACGAAATATTCCAGAAAGTTACTGGGGAGTGCTCTCCTCATGAATAACTTTCTATCAGACCAGGGAAAGTGTGTGAAAAGCCTCTTGGACTTCAACTGGGGGAACAATCACTTGGACTAGGTTTCGAGAACTTTGCCCAGAAGGGCTGACCGCCCTTCCCCGAAGACAGAATTCAAACACCTGTTTGACCAACTCGTAGTAGTTCAGTCTACGTCTCCAGAAGATGAAAGTTGATTTAAATCGAAACCGAGTAATCTCAGCAACTTTTTGAGCTCTTACTTGATGTATCCAAAATGTGGGCTACCGGAAGGACAAGTAAAAGCTTTGGATGAAACGAAGAGAACCCATATCTTTGTTATATCAGAGGCAGACAATAGATTCGGCGTTTTTATCCAAGACAACCAGGATGGAATGTCAAAATAAACGCAGTTTTGGTCGTTTTATCCAAATTTTCACCGATAAACAATCAAACAAGGGGATGTTGTCGGACGGCCAAATTACTCGCGAGCCACAGATCCTTCAACTGATCGGTTTGATATCTCAGAGTGAGTTTACCATGCTTAAACCTGTCATTACTCATACTACTCAGCTTTACGGACTCCCGAGGATCCACTTCGTCCGATGTTAGCTATGAACTGTTCACCCTATCGTCAACCAGTAGGGATTCGTAAACCCGCCAGAATCGTTTCCATGAGACATGTGAAAGCTTTCATTCTAGCTAGAGCACATTGAAATCTCTCAGGAAGTCATGTCTTCCTCTGATGTTCAGTCTCTCTTCTTACGGCCACTGAATCTTTAGGTAACTATCTGGACTCTGACCGAGGTCTCATCAAGCACCCCTAGGCCATTCGTGAAGATCCCGTTTTACTGTGTCTTTCACGAAGAGACTGGACCTCAACAATCCAATGAGCTATACTGGGGAATGTCCCCGCGACACACAGAGTTTCTCATACCAGGTTGGTCAATGGGTAGAGGTCTGACGAACACAGTCTCCTGGCCCTCCAGGTTGGGGGTTGGAACATGTATGGCGACTTGTTCCGTAGAAATGGTAATGCATTTGCATTTCCCGCCAAACACCACTGCCTTGCGGTTAGGCTTTGGTTGAGGA
>NW_008751759.1:600935-604063 GCF_000715545.1 Opisthorchis viverrini
TGATGATGATGATGATGATGATGATGATGATTTTCTGTGTACCTATCAAGCCAGGCTTTATCTCAGGTTGAAAGCTGTAAACAAGTTGATGATGCCGCCATAAGCATCTTTAGCTGGCATCTTTTATGTTAAAAATGGAGAAGTCAGCCAATACGGGCATACAACAAGAAATTTAGATGATGTCCTAATCATCACGAGAGTTGAGAAACGGGCTGAACACCTGTCCAATCTATCCCTCTCCACCAAAACATGCTTGCGCCGCACGACAAATTTCCTTTTTGGGCAGATGGTGCTACGAGGCGCTCCGTATATTGGAAGCCTACGTTTAGCACGGGTTTCTCACGGTTATGTTACAAAATTTTCATTGGTATTGGTGTTGTTTTATTGGATCAGATAAATTTGCACTTCAGACAGACTAGCAGAGGAATCTGACTTGCAGAAAGATGTACTGCGGTCAAAAAACCATCTTGAATGCTTGCTTTATCAAACAGCACCTCGCTTAGAGTGATAAACCAAAAATGGTTCCTTGCGATACTGAGAAACGGCAACCAGAGTGATATTTCTTACACTGGTGATAATACTTCCGGGTCTAATTAAACGGGCGCTAAGTCTTTTCGGGCACCAGACTTACAATGCATGGGTTATACCACTGCCGCCAACCAAACTTCGAACGTCACTTTTAGCTACAGCTCACTGCGTGTGTCAGTACACCTGTGGCTGGGGCGATAACTAAGCATTGATGAAATCGACAAGACGCCGTAAACGTGATTAGAGGACCCTATTTAAAAAAAAAAAACTCATCGCAAAACACTGATCGAATCCAGGGTTCAATCGCCCGTCACCAGGCATCTAATCTCCATAAATCACTGAGTTCAACCCAACTCATCGTTCTAGGTCTTAAGCAGGTTCTTAAGCTGTGGTTCCTTGGAACCATATTGATTAGTCGTTTTAAGCCTGGCCTCTGTTCTCCGAAAAAACTCAAGATCACTCTGAAGCTACCTTGTTTGAGAATTATTTAGATATTGTAAGCTTTTGCGTATCTTATACGTCTTAGAAGATTCCACGTATTTACACGGAAAGAATCTATCCCTCAAATCCATTGTTGTCACTTGCTTGTGGCCACGGAATCACAGTGCTTTCAACAAGATAATAATACAGAAATAGGAACAAAACTCAATTACAAATCAATTTGGTTTTCATGGAAGACTCAAGTGAATCTCTCGTTTATGATATTTTACAACTGAATGTGCTGCACACAGGCCGCCTCATGTTTCAGTTGGCAGGATATTCGAGATATCTCAGTATATTTTCATGAAGGATGAAGGAAACTACTCACAAGGTTGCTGAAAACTCTTGGACAGCCCACGACCGGTTTCGTCCTTCTTGGAACTCATCAGGTGAGCGCAGTCCCCAAGTTTCCGTTAACCTTATGTTCAACTTGAACCGAAACTGGACTGTAGAATATCATAAACGAGAGATCCTCGTGGAGACCGAATTGATTTGCAAATGAGTGTATTTCTCGAAAACAATGCAATTTGGGTTCAAGTAGATCACAGGTTGACGGAAACTCGGGGACTGAGCCTACCTGATGAGCCCCAACAAGGGCGAAACCGGTCGTGGGCTGTCGGAGAGTTTTCAGCAACGTTGTGAGTAGACCCCCATAAGAACAAAACTCCTTGCAAGCTGTGCGCGTTCAGTATTGGCGTTAATATGGTAAGTTGTAGGCAGTTTTGTGTAAAACGTTACGGCAAACCCTAAGAAAAAATGAATTTCACGAAACGATCACTGAAATACTGGCCAACTGTGACAAATCGGGTGCGGTCTGTACGACCGTAGATACATTAGGCTATTTTAGTTTTTCACATGAGACATTGGAACGAGAGCACATGGCAGCCAGTGGGAATGATGCCCACAGATAGAGAGTAACCCCTTTAATGTATGGATGACAAAATATGGCGCCCGCTGAAACGGACAAGTGCATTTTTCTCCGAGAAGCCTCAATGTAACGCATTTTCCAACATACCGAGAAGGCGGTTTCATTGTTCCGAATTCGTTTTTGGATGCAGACAGAAAGTCAAGTACTGGTATTCGTTGACTGTGTTCCTTTGCATCGTGTTAAGGGTGAAATATCTACTGTTCGGTTAGTACACTCTGCCGCATATTTCACGCCGGATGATGAACTATGGTGTAAGTGAGTCTTTCAAATGCCATTTTTAACATGTTTCTGCTCGATACTGCAAATGGCCTCATGAAAGAGAGGGTAGATGAGAGATGGTCAAGCCGTAATCTGGAAATCAAGCTGTCCATTATAGGACGAATGGAACATGCAGACTTTGACCAGAGTGAGAACAGCCTGAAGAGGATAAACTAGTTGAAGGAAACCCTGGGGATGCGCCTGCCCGATGAGTCTGAGGAACGGCGAAGCCGGTCATGGACTATCGAAGAGTTTTCAGCAATCTTATGACCAGTGTGTGACCCTGGGGAAACAACAAAAATCGGCGTTTCGACTGAATGAAAAAAACAGTTTTTAACGATGGACAAAGAGGTGATGGAGGGGATTAGGAAGATGTAAAGGCCGAAGTGGATCCCTCCTCATTTGCAGCGCTTTAAATATGATGTCTGCGAGGATGACAGAGTGCACCGTTGCACTGACATTCATTTTTCAAGTGAGACTGTGTTCTGTGAGTGAAGTCAATCTTTCCTGAAAAGCTTACCAGTACTACACAGTTGTTTTATGCTCACTGCAAATCATCAACTGTGCGTATCTCAACAGAGCTCCAGAGTGTTTGGACCCCATTATCAACCGGACCAGTAGGTTGAACCGTTGACCACTGGGCATTCAAATCTGGAGCATTCAAATCGGACGAGGCAGGTGAATTTGTACGCAGTTTTCAGTCATTTATTAATTGGCTGTACAGCAGAAATATGTTACTGAATGCTTTGAGTGAGCAGCCGGCTTTTCAATTACCCTTTCGGGGCTGTGGAAACCATACATGTGTTTGTTGATACTGTTCCTTCCTCCATATTTTGCCACACCCCACATTGTGATTCACACTACAACGATAGATGAACAGAACTGTGATAGTGCAAACCATATATATATATATATATATATATATATATAGGAT